>NC_143026.1:38930000-39005000 GCF_057628025.1 Oncorhynchus mykiss | reverse complement strand
ACTCCTGTCTATGTGTGTAGTGTAGTGTAGTCTACTCCCGTCTATGTGTGTAGTGTGGTCTACTCCTGTCTATGTGTGTAGTGTAGTCTACTCCTGTATATGTGTGTAGTGTAGTGTAGTCTACTCCTGTCTATGTGTGTAGTGTAGTCTACTCCTGTCTATGTGTGTAGTGTAGTCTACTCCTGTCTATGTGTGTAGTGTAGTCTACTCCTGTCTATGTGTGTAGTGTAGTCTACTCCTGTCTATGTGTGTAGTGTAGTCTACTCCTGTCTATGTGTGTAGTGTAGTCTACTCCTGTCTATGTGTGTAGTGTAGTCTACTCCTGTCTATGTGTGTAGTCTACTCCTGTCTATGTGTGTAGTCTACTCCTGTCTATGTGTGTAGTGTAGTCTACTCCTGTCTATGTGTGTAGTGTAGTCTACTCCTGTCTATGTGTGTAGTGTAGTGTAGTCTACTCCTGTCTATGTGTGTAGTGTAGTCTACTCCTGTCTATGTGTGTAGTGTAGTGTAGTCTACTCCCGTCTATGTGTGTAGTGTGGTCTACTCCTGTCTATGTGTGTAGTGTAGTCTACTCCTGTATATGTGTGTAGTGTAGTCTACTCCTGTCTATGTGTGTAGTGTAGTGTAGTCTACTCCTGTCTATGTGTGTAGTCTACTCCTGTCTATGTGTGTAGTGTAGTCTACTCCTGTCTATGTGTGTAGTGTAGTCTACTCCTGTCTATGTGTGTAGTGTAGTCTACTCCTGTCTATGTGTGTAGTGTGGTCTACTCCTGTCTATGTGTGTAGTGTAGTCTACTCCTGTATATGTGTGTAGTGTAGTCTACTCCTGTATATGTGTGTAGTGTAGTCTACTCCTGTCTATGTGTGTAGTGTAGTCTACTCCTGTCCATGTGTAGTGTAGTCTACTCCTGTCTGTGTGTGTAGTGTAGTCTACTCCTGTCTGTGTGTGTAGTGTAGTCTACTCCTGTATATGTGTGTAGTGTAGTCTACTCCTGTATATGTGTGTAGTGTAGTCTACTCCTGTCTATGTGTGTAGTGTAGTCTACTCCTGTATATGTGTGTAGTGTAGTCTACTCCTGTATATGTGTGTAGTGTAGTCTACTCCTGTCTATGTGTGTAGTGTAGTCTACTCCTGTCCATGTGTAGTGTAGTCTACTCCTGTCTGTGTGTGTAGTGTAGTCTACTCCTGTCTGTGTGTAGTGTAGTCTACTCCTGTCTATGTGTGTAGTGTAGTCTACTCCTGTCTATGTGTGTAGTGTAGTCTACTCCTGTCTATGTGTGTAGTGTAGTCTACTCCTGTCTATGTGTGTAGTGTAGTCTACTCCTGTCTATGTGTGTAGTGTAGTCTACTCCTGTCTGTGTGTAGTGTAGTCTACTCCTGTCTATGTGTGTAGTGTAGTCTACTCCTGTCTATGTGTGTAGTGTAGTCTACTCCTGTCTATGTGTGTAGTGTAGTCTACTCCTGTCTATGTGTGTAGTCTACTCCTGTCTATGTGTGTAGTCTACTCCTGTCTATGTGTGTAGTGTAGTCTACTCCTGTCTATGTGTGTAGTGTAGTGTAGTCTACTCCTGTCTATGTGTGTAGTGTAGTGTAGTCTACTCCCGTCTATGTGTGTAGTGTGGTCTACTCCTGTCTATGTGTGTAGTGTAGTCTACTCCTGTATATGTGTGTAGTGTAGTGTAGTCTACTCCTGTCTATGTGTGTAGTGTAGTCTACTCCTGTCTATGTGTGTAGTGTAGTCTACTCCTGTCTATGTGTGTAGTGTAGTCTACTCCTTTCTATGTGTGTAGTGTAGTCTACTCCTGTCTATGTGTGTAGTGTAGTCTACTCCTGTCTATGTGTGTAGTGTAGTCTACTCCTGTCTATGTGTGTAGTGTAGTCTACTCCTGTCTATGTGTGTAGTCTACTCCTGTCTATGTGTGTAGTCTACTCCTGTCTATGTGTGTAGTGTAGTCTACTCCTGTCTATGTGTGTAGTGTAGTCTACTCCTGTCTATGTGTGTAGTGTAGTGTAGTCTACTCCTGTCTATGTGTGTAGTGTAGTCTACTCCTGTCTATGTGTGTAGTGTAGTGTAGTCTACTCCCGTCTATGTGTGTAGTGTGGTCTACTCCTGTCTATGTGTGTAGTGTAGTCTACTCCTGTATATGTGTGTAGTGTAGTCTACTCCTGTCTATGTGTGTAGTGTAGTGTAGTCTACTCCTGTCTATGTGTGTAGTCTACTCCTGTCTATGTGTGTAGTGTAGTCTACTCCTGTCTATGTGTGTAGTGTAGTCTACTCCTGTCTATGTGTGTAGTGTAGTGTAGTCTACTCCTGTCTATGTGTGTAGTGTGGTCTACTCCTGTCTATGTGTGTAGTGTAGTCTACTCCTGTATATGTGTGTAGTGTAGTCTACTCCTGTATATGTGTGTAGTGTAGTCTACTCCTGTCTATGTGTGTAGTGTAGTCTACTCCTGTCCATGTGTAGTGTAGTCTACTCCTGTCTGTGTGTGTAGTGTAGTCTACTCCTGTCTGTGTGTGTAGTGTAGTCTACTCCTGTATATGTGTGTAGTGTAGTCTACTCCTGTATATGTGTGTAGTGTAGTCTACTCCTGTCTATGTGTGTAGTGTAGTCTACTCCTGTATATGTGTGTAGTGTAGTCTACTCCTGTATATGTGTGTAGTGTAGTCTACTCCTGTCTATGTGTGTAGTGTAGTCTACTCCTGTCCATGTGTAGTGTAGTCTACTCCTGTCTGTGTGTGTAGTGTAGTCTACTCCTGTCTGTGTGTAGTGTAGTCTACTCCTGTCTATGTGTGTAGTGTAGTCTACTCCTGTCTATGTGTGTAGTCTACTCCTGTCTATGTGTGTAGTGTAGTCTACTCCTGTCTGTGTGTGTAGTGTAGTGTAGTCTACTCCTGTCTATGTGTGTAGTGTAGTCTACTCCTGTCTGTGTGTAGTGTTGTCTACTCCTGTCTATGTGTGTAGTGTAGCCTACTCCTGTCTGTGTGTAGTGTAGCCTACTCCTGTCTGTGTGTGTAGTGTAGTCTACTCCTGTCTGTGTGTAGTGTAGTCTACTCCTGTCTATGTGTGTGTGCACTTGACTGTGTTCTTTGTCCTCTTTTCTCTCCTGCTTTGTCTGAGTTCCTATTATCTGCTTTTGTTATCTCTTCACAGGGTCAAGATTGACGCGGGGACCGAATTGGTCATTGTTATTGTTATTAATGTCATTGTTAGTTTTCTCCGATATTTAGCCCTCTGATTTGCTAATAGCGTGTAGTTTCCACTATGGCCCTGAATACTAAAAGAGACGGCTGCATGAGGACAGCGTGACGGAGCCTAGCAGACTGTTTGTATATCACAGGAGAATATAAATAGTTGAATTTGAACATTCCAAGACAGAGACTAATTCCTGGTAAAATGTTACCGGGTCTTTTCGCAGATAAATGACTGACCATACTCTCAATAAATATTGGAGAAATGGCATAGCTATTGTGGTGGGGGTATTAGAATTTCAGAGCAGCGTATAGTATGACCGGAACGTGTTTGTGAAACTACATTATGCCTGATAAAATATTTTGTCCTGAATACAGTATACATGGGCTCCTGAGTGGCGCAGTCTAAGGCGCTGCATCTCAGTGCTAGACGGTCACTGACTCTGGTTCGATTCCAGGCTGTATCACAACCGGCCCGTGATTGGGGGAGTCCCCCATAGGGCGGGGCACAATTGGCCCAGCATCATCCGGTTTAGGATTTGGCCATTAAAATAACGGTTAAATAAAAAATAAAATAAAATTGTGAATATAATATGAAATAGGCAGTGTTCAGGGTCTGTTTGTCCCTCTCTCCCTGTCTTTGTGTTCCTCAAGCTTTCTCAGTATCGCTCTTCTTGCTGCTCTGGGCCAATTAGAGCTCTGTGTGTTACACCTGCAGCCATTGGGCACAGCCAGGGGTTAGAGGGTGTGACTCGTCTCCTCTGACAGCTTCCGATTCGCTCGGCAGCCCACGCCAGGGTAGGGTTGTGCCCCCGTCTGACCCTGGGCACCCAGGGATGTGACAAGAGGAGGCCGGAGTAGCAGTGTTTTTGGAGGGTACCGTGGCTACGGCCATAATTAGGCCCGAGTAGCAGGCAAGCCTGGAACCAGATCTGTCCACGAGGGAGGGACACTTTAAAGCAGCAACACTGTGTAGACCTACTGGTTACTGTACGTGTGAGTGGGTGGTGTTCATTATTTGAGGATGTTACCGTGCTCAGACAGAGACCAGCTCTCGTCTGTGTGCTAGTCATTGGGGCAGTGACATGCATCAGAGAGGCTGGCTAGCTCTGTAATGAAGCACATTGAACAGAGAGCACCCTGACCTGCTGTTTGCTGTAGCCGGTGTACACGGCAGTAGACGCTGTGCTAGGGGTTGAGAAGGAGACCTGTAGAGCGAGAGTAGAGATGATTTGGCTACCATCCTGTAGAGTCTCTGTGAGGGGCGTCACATAACCTAGGGCTCTACACAGTACCTCCTAGTATTTATCCTCCTCCCAGTCTCTCTCTCTGAGAACGATGGCTGTGCCACACCGCACCGTAAATTAGTCCCGGGTGGCGAAACAGTGCTTGCTGGGTAATTTGGACAATGGGGCGTTTGACAGCTCACCCATCATGGCTACAGCGCCCCCAGGGAGCCACTACTCCTCCTGAGCTTTTTCTCTTCCCCCTCTCCTCTCCTCCCTCGTCACTGATGGAGGGACTCTGTAAGTAGCAGCATCATTCTCCAATCAAGCACCAAAATGGCTTTTTGTCCAGAGCAAGAGAAGGAGAGGAGAGAAGAAAGAGAGATGGGTAAGAAGGAGCTGCGGTGGAAAGGGGGAGAAAATAACAACGGGGAAATTGAAGAAAGCGGATGATGAGAAAAGAGCAGATAGGAGAAGAAAATGAGAGGAAAAGGCAAATATATGTTTCTATAAATGTATGAACAGCAGTAAACAGTGCATTCAGAAAGTATTCAGACGCCTTCACTTTTTCCACGTTTTATTACGTTACAGCCTTATTCTAAAATTGATTAAAAAAAAAATTATTTCCTTAATCAATCTACACACAATACCACATAATGACAAAGCAAAAACAGGCTTTTAAAATGGTTTGAAAATGTATATAAAAATAACTGGAATATTACATTTACATAAGTATTCAGACCATTTACTAAGTACTTTGTTGATGCACCTTTGGCAGCGATTACAGCCTAGAGTCTTCTTGGGCATGACGCTACTAACTTGGCACACCTGTATTTGGGGAGTTTCTCCCATTCCTCTCTGCAGATCCTCTCAGGCTCTGTCAGGTTGGATCTGGAGCATCGCTGCACAGCTATTTTCAGGTCTCTCCAGAGATGATCGAATGGGTTCAAGTCCGGCTCTGGCTGGGTCACTCAAGGACATTCAGAGACTTGTCCCAAAACTACTCCTGCATTGTCTTGGCTGTGTGCTTAGTGTCGTTGTCCTGTTGGAAAGTGAACCTTCACCTCAGTTTGAGGTCCTGAGTGCTCTGGAGCAGGTTTTCATCAAGGATCTCATCTTTCCCTTGATCCTGACTAGTCTCCCAGTCCCTCGCTCAGAAAAACATCCCCACAGCATGATGCTGCCACCACCATGTTTCACTGATGGTATTGGCCAGGTGATGAGCGGTGCCTGGTTTCCTCCAGATGTGACGCTTGGCATTCAGGCCAAAGAGTTCAATCTTGGTTTCATCAGACCAGAGAATCTTGTTTCTCATGGTCTGAGACTCCTTTAGGTGCCTTTTGGCAAACACCAAGTGGGCTGTCATGTGACTTTTACTGAGGAGTGGCTTCCGTCTGACCGCTCTACCATAAAGGCCTGATTGGTTGGGTGCTGCAGAGAGGGTTGTCCTTCTGGAAGGTTTCCACAGAGGAACTCTGGAGCTCTGTCAGAGTGACCATTAACCAAAGCCCTTCTCCCCCGATTGCTCAGTTTGGCTGGGTGGCCAGCACGAGGAAAACTCTTGGTGGTTCCAAACTTCTTCCATTTAAGAATGATGGGGGGCACTGTGTTCTTGGACCGTCAATGCTGAAGAAATGTTTTGGTACCCTTCCCCAGATCTGTGCCTCGACACAATCCTGTCTCGGAGCTCTACGGACAATTCCTTCGACTTCATGGCTTGGTTTTTATTCTTGACATGGACTGTCAACTGTGGGACCTTATATAGACAGGTGTGCCTTTCCAAATCATGTCCAATCAACTGAATTTACCACAGGTGGACTCCAATCAAGTTTTAGAAACATCTCAAGGATGGTCAATGGAAACAGGATGCACCTGAGCTCAATTTCGAGCCTCATAGCGAAGGGTCTGAGTACTTATGGAAATAAGGTATTTAAATTATATATATTTTTAAATGTCTTAAAATTAGTGTTTGCTTTGGGGGTATGGGGAATTGTCTATAGATTGATGAGACATATTTTTTATTGAATCCATTTTAGAATAAGGCTGTAACGTACCAAAATGTGGAAAAAGGGGTCTGAATACTTTCCGAATGCACTGTACAACAACTCACCCCACAAGAATGCACACATAAATACAATCTCAATCCGTCAACGACAACAATATTTCCAATATTACCCCTTTGACCAAAATAATTCCGACCATGTCACAAATTTGATGCTGAATGCATCAATCGAGCGTTATCTACCTGGAGATTTGCAGAAAGGTGAGGTTTGGAGCTAGGGTAGCCCAGCAGCCTTTTTTTGCCACCTCTTGCAACAGTACAGTGAGCCTCCGTTTCCATGACACCCTGGGAATGAATTTTTCATCTCTACCACAGTTCATATCACATCCCATAGAAATAAGAGGAGACTGCGTGGCATGGCCTTGCATTCTCTCTGCACAGAATGCAGAATTAAACCTTGCGGTATATTTCAATGAGTCTCTTTGCTGACTGTGCTGGTTATAAATCAGTCTTCCTGTTTTGTTCCCTGTGGCATATGGTCCCAGCAGGTTTGAGGAAGGGCCCAGGAATGAAATGAGGGAGTGGAAGTCGCACTGTGTGTCTAGGCCCTCCAGTGTCCTGTCTGTCTGTCTGTCTGTCTGTCTGTCTGTCTGTCTGTCTGTCTCTCTGTCTCTCTGTCTGTCTGTCTCTCTGTCTGTCTGTCTCTCTGTGTGTGTGTTAGGAAGATCACTCAGGCATCACTTCAGCCATTATGGTCTCTCAGAACCAGCCCTTCCCTGTTCTGTGCTAAACTACAGACAAGGCCATTGTCTGACCACAGTGACCTTGTCACCTTCTGGCAACGTGATGCCATGGGACACAGGCCAAGCTCTGGCATGCAAAGACTGCCTGCTGCCAGAGAATGGCTTGAGAGCTGGAGTGGGTGAAGGGCAGGGTCAAGGACTATATAGAGGGCTGAATGTAGACTTAGAAAAAGGGAAAAAGAGGGGGGGACACGGAGCAAGAGAGCGAGAGAGATGAAATGCTGAATGCAAAGAAAAAAAGGTAGACCGAGGTGGTCATAATTGTGTCTTTAGTCCCTTCAACTGGCTGTTTGAGCTGGGTAGTTTCTATATCATGTTGTGATATTTCTGTGCCTGACCTGTAGGCACCTTGAGATCTGCCCTGGGTTAATGAAAAGCATTTTAATGACAGAAGGAGAGAGAGAATGACAGAGAAGAGAGAGAAAAGAGAGAATGGAGTGAGAGAAGGAGAGAGAAAAGAAGAAATCATATAGAGAGAGAAGGAGATGGGGAGAGGAAAGAGAACGGGGAGTATGGAGGGAGAGAAAGAAAGAGAACAACGAGAAAGTGAGGGGAGAGAGAGAGAAACAGAGGGAAGTTTATCTGGAGCATGTCCATTTCTCATTTAGCACATTTTCTACGCTTATCTCCAGGCCCACTCTCCCACCCCACTACTGCTGCAGCTCTCCTGCCTTGCGCCCTGCCTTGCTGAGGTGGGCTAAATCAATTTGTGCAGATTCATTTTTGCAATTACATCACTTACTCTGTTAAAGATAAGACGCATGAATTGGACTTCTGTAGAAAGCACCCGATTTGAATTATTCATTTGGTTAATACGACTCGTGTGGACGCTCTTGCCTCCCGTCTCTCTCCCTCTCCCTCTCTCTCTACAGTCTCGGTTAACACAGGGCTGAAATGGAATGACTCTGCTCTGGGATCAATGGGGAGGTGTACGCTGTTAACAATGTTGCCTTCTGAGTTTTAACTTTGGAGCACAGCGAGTGTGTCCCCCCCCCACACCCCCACCTCTCTCGTCTCTCTCTCCCACCCTAATCTCTCTCTCTCCCCTACTCTCTCTCTCTCTCCCCCTACTCTAACTCTCTCTCTCCCCCTAATCTCTCTCTCTCTCTCTCCCCTACACTATAGCCCTCTCTCTCTCTAACCCTCTCTCTCTCCCCCACTGCTCTCCCCCTACTCTCTAGCCCCCTCTCTCTCTATCAAACAATCAATCAATCAAATGTATTTATAAAGCCCTTTTTGCATCAGCTGATGTCACAAAGTGCTGTACAGAAACCCAGCCTAAAACCCCAAACAGCAAGCAATGCAGGTGTAGAAGCACGGTGGCTAGGAAAAACTCCCTAGAAAGGCCAGAACCTAGGAAGAAACCTAGAGAGGAACCAGGCTATGAGGGGTGGCCAGTCCTCTTCTGGCTGTGCCGGGTGGAGATTATAACAGAACATGGCCAAGATGTTCAAATGTTCATAGATGACCAGCATGGTCAAATAATAATCATCACAGTGGTTGTAGAGGGTGCAACAGGTCAGCACCTCAGAAGAAAATGTCGGTTGGCTTTTCATAGCCGATCATTCAGTATCTCTACCGCTCCTGCTGTCTCTAGAGAGTTGAAAACAGCAGGTCTGGGACAGGTAGCACGTCCGGTGAACAGGTCAGGGTTCCATAGCCACAGGCAGAACAGTTGAAACTGGAGCAGCAGCACAGCCAGGTGGACTGGGGACAGCAATGAGTTATCAGACCAGGTAGTCCTGAGGCATGATCCTAGGGCTCAGGTCCTCCGAGAGAAAGAAAGAGAGAAAGAAAGAAAGGGAGAGAGAGAAAGAGAGAATTAGAGAGAGCATAGTTCAATTTACACAGGACACCGGATACCGGATAAGACAGGAGAAATACTCCAGATATAACAGACTGACCCTAGCCCCCCGACACATAAACTACTGCAGCATAAATACTGGAGGCTGAGACAGGAGGGGTCAGGAGATACTGTGGCCAAAGCACAGCCCCCACACCACTAGAGGGATATCTTCAACCACCAACTTACCATCCTGAGACAAGGCCGAGTATAGCCCACAAAGATCTCTGCCACTGCACAACCCAAGGAGGGGGTGCCAACCAGGACAGGAAGATCACGCCAGTGACTCATCCCACTCAAGTGACGCACCCCTCCTAGGGACGGCATGGAAGTGCACCAGTAAGCCAGTGACTCAGCCACTGTAACAGGGTTAGAGGCAGAGAATCCCAGTGGAGAGAGGGGAACCAGCCAGGCAGAGACAGCAAGAGCGGTTCGTTGCTCCAGTGCGTTTCCGTTCACCTTCACACTCCTGGGCCAGACTACACTCAATCATAGGGCCTACTGAAGAGGTGAGTCTTCAATAAAGACTTAAAGGTTGAGACCGAGTCTAAGCCTCTCACATGGGTCGGCTGACCATTCCATAAATGGAGCTCTATAAGAGAAAGCCTTGCCTCCAGCTGTTTGCTTCAAAATTCTAGGGACAATAAGGAGGCCTGCGTCTTGTGACCGAGAGTACGTGTAGGTATGTACGGCAGGACCAAATCAGAAAGATAGGTAGGAGCAAGTCCATGTAATGCTTTGTAGGTTAGCAGTAAAACCTTGAAATCAGGCCTTGCCTTAACAGGAAGCCAGTGTAGAGAGGCTAGCACTGGAGTAATATGGTCAAATATTTTGGTTCTAGTCAAGATTCTAGCAGCCGTGTTTAGCACTAACTGCAGTTTATTTAGTGCTTTATCCGGGTAGCTGGAAAGTAGAGCATTGCAGTAATCTAACCTAGAAGTGACAAAAGCATGGATTCATTTTTCTGCGTCATTTTTGGACAGAAAGTTTCTGATTTTTGCAATATTACGTAGATGGAAAAAAGCTGTCCTTGAAACAGTCTTGATATGTTCATCAAAAGAGAGATTAGGGTCCAGAGTAACACCGAGGTCCTTCACAGTTTTATTTGATACGACTGTACAACCATCCAGATTAATTGTCAGATTCAACAGAAGATCTCTTTGTTTCTTGGGACCTAGAACAAGCATCTCTGTTTTGTCCGAGGTTAAAAGTAGAACATTTGCAACCATCCACTTCCTTATGTCTGAAACACAGGCTTCCAGGGAGGGCAATTTTGTTTCATCGAAATATACAGCTGTGTGTCATCTGCATAGCAGTGAAAGTTAACATTACGTTTCCGAATGACATCACCAAGAGGTAAAATATATAGTGAAAACAATAGTGGTCCTAAAATGGAGCCTTGAGGAAAACCGAAATGTACAGTTGATTTGTCAGAGGACAAACCATCCACAGAGACAAACTGATATCTTTCCGACAGATAAGATCTAAACCAGGCCAGAACTTGTCCGTGTAGACCAATTTGGGTTTCCAATCTCTCCAAAAGAATGTGGTGATCGATGGTATCAAAAGCAGCACTAAGGCCTAGGAGCACGAGGACAGATGCAGAGCCTCGGTCTGACGCCATTAAAAGGTAATTTACCACCTTCACAAGTGCAGTCTCAGTGCTATGATGGGGTCTAAAACCAGACTGAAGCATTTTGTATACATTATTTGTCTTCAGGAAGGCAGTGAGTTTCTGCGCAACAGCTTTATCTAACATTTTTGAGAGGAATGGGAGATTCAATATAGGCCAATAGTTTTTTATATTTTCTGGGTCAAGGTTTGTCTTTTTCAAGTGAGTTGAAAAAGTTTGGTACACATCTGGTGGATAGAGAGCCGTTTATTATCTTCAACATAACAAGCACAGGAATCAGCTCTTTCAGTAGTTTAGTTGGAATAGGGTCCAGTATGCAGCTTGAAGGTTTAGAGGCCATGATTATTTTCATCAATGTGTCAAGAGATATAGTACTAAAAATCTTGAGTGCCTCTCTTGATCCTAGGTCCTGGCAGAGTTGTGCAGACTCAGGACAACTGAGCTTTGGAGGAATACACAGATTTAAAGAGGAGTCCGTAATTTGCTTTCTAATGATCATGATCTTTTCCTCAAAGAAGTTCATTAATTTATTACTGCTGAAGTGAAAGCCATCTTCTCTTGGGGAATTCTGCTTTTAAGTTAGCTTAGCGACAAAATCAAAAATACATTTTGGATTGTTCTTATTTTCCTCAATTAAGTTGGAAAAATAGGATGATCGAGCAGCAGTGAGGGCTTGTCTTTCCAAGCTAGTCGGAAGACTTCCAGTTTGCTGTAGCGGTGTAGCATCTCTCTAACTCTCTTCTCTCTGTCACCTCTCTCTCTCCTCCCTACTCTCTAGCCCTCTCTCTCTCTCTCTAAACCTCTCTTTCTTCCCTCACCTCTCTCTCTCCCCCACCTCTCTCTCTCCTCCCTACTTTATAGCCCTCTCTCTCTCGCTAACCCTCTCTTTCTTCCCTCACCTCTCTCTCTCTCCCCCACCTCTCTCTCCTCCCTAATCTCTAGCCCTCTCTCTCTCTCTCTCTCTTCCCTACTCTCTAGCCCTCTCTCTATCTCTCTCTCTCTTCCCTCACCTCTCTCTCTCCCCCACCCCTCTCTCTCTCCTCCCTACTCTCTAACCCTCTCTCTCTCTCTCTCTAACCCTCTCTTTCTTCCCTCACCTCTCTCTCTCCCCCTACTCTCTAGCCCCCTCTCTCTCTCTCCTCCCTACTCTCTAGCCCTCTCTCTCTCTCTCTCTCTCTCTCTTTCTTCCCTCACCTCTCTCTCTCCCCCACCTCTCTCTCCTCCCTAGCCCTCTCTCTCTCTCGCTTCCCTCACCTCTCTCTCTCTCCCCCACCTCTCGCTCCTCTCTACTCTCTAGCCCTCTCTCTCTCTTCCCTCACCTCTCTCTCCCCCACCCCTCTCTCTCCTCCCTACTCTCTAGCCCTCTCTCTCTCTCTCTCTCTCTCTCTCTCTCTCTCTCTCTCTCTCTCTCTCTCTCTCTCTCTCTCTCTCTAACTCTCTCTCTCTCTAACCCTCTCTCTCTCTCTCTCTAACCCTCTCTTTCTTCCCTCACCTCTAGCCCTCTCTCTATCTCTCTCTCTCTTCCCTCACCTCTCTCTCTCCCCCACCCCTCTCTCTCTCCTCGCTACTCTCTAGTCCTCTCTCTCTCTCTCTCTCTCCCTCTCTAACCCTCTCTCTCTCTCTCTCTAACCCTCTCTTTCTTCCCTCACCTCTCTCTCTCCCCCTACTCTCTAGCCCCCTCTCTCTCTCTCCTCCCTACTCTCTAGCCCTCTCTCTCTCTCTCTCTCTCTCTCTCTCTTTCTTCCCTCACCTCTCTCTCTCCCCACCTCTCTCTCCTCCCTAGCCCTCTCTCTCTCTCTCTTCCCTCACCTCTCTCTCTCTCCCCCACCTCTCGCTCCTCTCTACTCTCTAGCCCTCTCTCTCTCTCTTCCCTCACCTCTCTCTCCCCCACCCCTCTCTCTCCTCCCTACTCTCTAGCTCTCTCTCTCTCTCTCTCTCTCTCTCTCTCTCTCTAACCCTCTCTCTCTCTCTTTAACTCTCTCTCTCTAACCCTCTCTCTCTCTCTCTCTCTCTAACCCTCTCTTTCTTCCCTCACCTCTCTCTCTCCCCCTACCCTCTAGTCCCCTCTCTCTCTCTCCTCCCTTCTCTCTTTCTCTCTCTCTCTTTCTCTCTCTCTCTCTCTCTCTAACCCTCTTTCTCTTCTCCACCTCTTTCTCTCTCTCCGTTCCCAGGTCCCAGGGGATGAAATATGAGTATGTTTAGCACTCTTCAATAGAGAGCAGAGGGGAGGGGAGGGGTCACTGGGCCTGTAATGCTACTCAGTATCTGGTGCTCCTAGCCCCATCCGTGTTGGAAGGGGGGGGGGGGGGTGGAAGCTCTAGTTCTCTCTCTCTCTCTCTACATTAGTGTATATGGGGAAGAAGATAAGAAAGATGAAAGAAGATAACTTAGTGCACAGTGCATCCGTTGTGTGTTGTTTATGGTAGTGTTTTAATGTTTCAGTGTTTGTGAGAACAGAGTCATCCATATAGATTTGAGCCACCAGTCTGGGTCTTTATTTCATCCAATACAGGCCAGTATTGTTTGAAGAGAGTCTTAAGCATTGATTTATGTTCAATCAATGTAATTGGGGAGATGTGCTGGGAACACATGAGTAGGCGGCTCTGATTGACATTGCACGCTGTCTTGTGACACTTTGCGTGACTGTGTGGTCTTACACAAGTCCTATATAGATCACCTCATAGGCCCATTGGATTTCACTAAAAGCATTCCCTTCTGTTGAACATTCCTCGGGGGGAAATTCCTTTTGTCCTGCTCCCCTGCTCACTACATGGCGTACCCTTTTTGTCGTTAACATCGGGAGAGAAGCGGGCAGACAGAAACAAGGAGTGGAGATGAGAGGAGGGATAGGAGGACAGTGGAAGAGGAGAGGAGAGAATGTATCATGGACGTGAGTGAAAAGAGGGGTGTGTGGGGAATAGAAGAGGAGAGGAAAAGGAGGGGTGAAGATTTATGTCTGTGTTCATTCGCGTTCACGCTTGACTCTTCCATGATGGAGGGGAAAAAAGCGGCCCGGTTGATAGAGTGCCTTCCTGGGGACGATAAATCTGGTTGCGCACGGATAGAATAGTGCTTATCTGGTGTGAGGGAGGAGCATTCACCAGCTGTTATCACACATACAGCGCAACTGTATAATATACGGCAACACCACAGAAAGACACATAATGGGGGAAAAGCACATTCCCAGACCAACAGAGACACGTCACATACATTCACCTAGTTGAGCGATACAGTAGGCTCAAACAGGCACACAGTGGCAACAAAATGGAGTCCGGTTCAGACGCCTCACAAATAAATCCGGCATAAAAAGGATCTTACTGTTGTTTCTCTCATTGACGGTCCAAAGAGGACGTGTCTGTCGCTTTCCCAAAAGGCGCCTGGCACAGTAATGCCGAGCTTCTTCAAGCTACTCGTGCACGTCAAAGAGGTATGCCTAAGAGAGGAGTGACACTGTCTGCATCAACACACCATTCCCTCCACAAAGCAAATCCCGTGATGTGCAGTAGTCTGTGTGTCCTGTGGTGACAGAGACCCACTGAAGTCTGCTTCAGTTACTCCCCACAGACAGACACACAGGGACAGCTCACTGCTGCAAGGTAAGAAACGCCAGTGAATGTCTGTGTGGTACACAAAGTAGCGTCGGGCAGCACGGGGGAACCTGTCTTTATCGTCCGGACTATTCCATTCTCAATGGCGCTATCCGTCAATCTATCACTGAGGTCTCTCTGAACTAAAGGCCTGCAGGGCACATGGTCTTTACGCTTGACGAGTGTGTCACACCCCTGACCTCGTATTCTGATATGGATGGGCTGAGGTGTGTACGGAGGTTGCGCTGGTACGCGGCCGTGTTCGAAGGTAGACATTTGACGGCGTCAGCTGGCGTCGGCGTGTGTGGCGTCCTGATGTGTGTTTTATGTTGCGTTTTAATGTGGGCCTGTCTCCGTGTGATCATCTGTCGTCTGTCCTTGATCTGCTGACTGTATCACATGACACACACACACACACACACACACAGCGTGTCTGTACTGTCTGTGGTAGCCACTCATCTCTCTGGCTGGGCGGTTCTGGGGCTTCTGCCTTTCTTTTCACCGTGAACGTATTGGACATTTACACGGACTTCCACCGGATATTTCTCCTCTGCGCCTCAGATTTACAGTGCCTTCAGGAAGTATTCACACCCCTTGACGTGTTCCACGTTTTGTTGTGCTACAGCCTGAATTTAACATTTATTAAAATGAGATTTTGTGTCACTGGACAACACACAATGCCCCATAATGGGAAATTATGTTTTTCGAAATGTTTACACATGGGTTAAAAGATGAAATGTCTTGAGTCAATAAGTATTCAACCCCTTTGTTATGGCAAGCATAAATAAGTTCAGGAGCAAAAATGTGCTTAACAAATCACATAATAAGTTGCATGGACTCTGTGCGCATTAATAGTGTTTAACATGGTTTTTGAATGACTAACCCATCTCTGTTCCCAGTACTTACAATTTATCTGTAAGATCCCTCAGACGAGCAGTGGATTTCGACCACAGATTCAATCACAAAGACCAGGGTGGTATTCCTATGCCTCCGTAGAAGGGAACCTATTGGTAGATGGATAAAAAATAAACCAAAAAAATGACACATTGAATATCCCTTTGAGCATGGTTATTAATTACACCTTGGATGGTGTATCAATACACCCAGTCACTACAAAGATACCGGCTTGGAAATGGCTGTCTAGCAATGATCAACAACCAACTTGACAGGGCTGGAAGAATTAGAAAAATAATAATGTGCAAATATTGTACAATCCAGACGTGTAAATCTCTCAGAGACTTACGCAGAAAGACTCACAGCTGTAATCGCTTCCAAAGGTGATTCTAACATGTATTGACTCAGGGGTGTGAATACTTATGCTAATGAGATATTTATGTATTTCACTTTCAGTATATTTGCAAAAATGAATAAAAATATATTTTCACTTTGTCATTATGAGGTATTGTATGACGTTTTGTTTTAATCCATTTAGATTTTAGGCTGGAACTCAACAAATGATGGAATAAGTCGAGGGGCATGAATACTTTCTGGAGGCACTGCTCATCGTCTGAGCATGTTCTTTGCTCTGAAGAGGAATTCAGGTTGAAGAATATACAGTGGGGAGAACAAGTATTTGATACACTGCCGATTTTGCAGGTTTTCCTACTTACAAAGTATGTAGAGGTCTGTACATTTTTATCATATGTACACTTCAACTGTGAGAGACGGAATCTAAAACAAAAATCCAGAAAATCACATTGTATGATTTTTAAGTAATTAATTTCCATTTTATTGCATGACATAAGTATTTGATACATAAGCAAAGCAGAACTTAATATTTGGTTCAGAAACCTTTGTTTGCAATTACAGAGATCATACGTTTCCTGTAGTTCTTGACCAGGTTTGCACACACTGCAGCAGGGATTTTGGCCCACTCCTCCATCCAGACCTTCTCCAGATCCTTTAGGTTTCGGGGCTGTCGCTGGGCAATACGGACTTTCAGCTCCCTCCAAACATTTTCTATTGGGTTCACGTCTGGAGACTGGCTAGGCCACTCCAAGACCTTGAGATGCTTCTTACGGAGCCACTCCTTAGTTGCCCTGGCTGTGTGTTTCGGGTCGTTGTCATGCTGGAAGACCCAGCCACGACCCATCTTCAATGCTCTTACTGAGGAAAGGTGGTTGTTGGCCAAGATCTCGCGATGCATGGCCCCATCCATCCTCCCCTCAATACGGTGCAGTCATCCTGTCCCCTTTGCAGAAAAGCATGATGATCCACCTCCATGCTTCACGGTTGGGATTTGTGTTCTTGGGGTTGTACTCATCCTTCTTCTTCCACCAAACACGCCGAGTGGAGTTTAGACCAAAAAGCTATATTTTTGTCTCATCAGACCACATGACCTTCTCCCATTTCTCCTCTGGATCATCCAGATGGTCATTGGCAAACTTCAGATGGGCCTGGACATGCGCTGGCTTGAGCAGGGGGACCTTGCGTGCGCTGCAGGATTTTAATCCATGACGGCGTAGTGTGTTACTAATGGTTTTCTTTGAGACTGTGGTCCCAGCTCTCTTCAGGTCATTGACCAGGTCCTGCCGTGTAGTTCTGGGCTGATCCCTCACCTTCCTCATGATCATTGATGCCCCATGAGGTGAGATCTTGCATGGAGCCCCAGACCGAGGGTGATTGACCGTCATCTTGAACTTCTTCCATTTTCTAATAATTGTGCCAACAGTTGTTGCCTTCTCACCAAGCTGCTTGCCTATTGTCCTGTAGCCCATCCCAGCCTTGTGCAGGTCTACAGTTTTATCCCTGATGTCCTTACACAGCTCTCTGGTCTTGGCCATTGTGGAGAGGTTGGAGTCTGTTTGATTGAGTGTGTGGACAGGTGTCTTTTATACAGGTAACGAGTTTAAACAGGTGCAGTTAATACAGGTAATGAGTGGAGAACAGGAAGGCTTCTTAAAGAAAAACTAACAGGTCTGTGAGAGATGGAATTCTTACTGGTTGGTAGGTAATCAAATACTTATGTCATGCAATAAAATGCAAATTAATTACTTAAAAATCATACAATGTGATTTTCTGGATTTTAGATTCCGTCTCTCACAGTTGAAGTGTACCTATGATAAAAATGACAGACCTCTACATGCTTTGTAAGTAGGAAAACCTGCAAAATCGGCAGTGTATCAAATACTTGTTCTCCCCACTGTATGTTCATTCATTGTCCTCCAAAACACACATACTATTTCGTTTTTATTCCTTACAGTGCACTCTACGTTGTGTGGGATGTGCGAGTTTCAAGTTAATATTCAAGTAATATTAATTTGGGGTCTTGAAATATTCAGTAATACGACGCACAATACAAATGAGAAAAACTCTCCAATTATGGAACAAAATAGCATTTGAATTAAAGTGCTGCTAGGAGATAGTTTATAAAAATTTAAACAGTATAAAATATGGAAGCAATTTAAAATATCAGATTAAAATCTTTGGAAAAGCTTGGGGAAATCTATATTGCATATAAAACAGTTCAGACATATAGCTTATTAAATAAATGATTACAGGAAAGTAATAATTCTAAACAAAACAACAGTTTCCAAGCATAATGAGTATGCCAATAAGTTATACAGTCATTTAGAAATATGCAACACCATCAGAGACAGCCAAAATGGTGGTTACAGGCGATTAGCTAGCTGTTGTTTGGAGTTGAAAGTCTAGCTACAGTTTCTTTCCCTTTCCTGTCAAAGTTGAATTCTTCTCTGTCTGAGAGTTGTGTTTCCTGTCTCGCACGTCCAGCGCAACTGTTTTCTGGTGGGAGCCTCAGTGTCAGCTGTAACGCTGTAGCCTGGAGGCGTAACAGGGTGCAGTCTGGCTCTCAGATCACCGTGGTGATAGCAGTCCATCCCACTGGGCCTCCATCCCCATCAAAGCACCAAGGTCAGGCGACAGCGTCAACGGGAACGCTCCCCCAGAATGAGGTCCCGTAGACGGGGAGGGGGGCTACGCATTGGGCTGGCCCCCTCACTCCCCAACTCCCACCGAGCACAATGCTAGGCTAGTACTATATAGCGGAAACAAATTTAGCCCACTGTATTGATATAGCCGTGCTGCAACATTATAGACTTGAGTGTGAGGACAACTTACCCCGTACGCTGTTGGTGCCTTGGAGCAGCGAGGGAGAGATAGAAAAAGGAATAGAGAGGGGGAAGGAGAGAGCGGGACAGATAGAAAAGGAGAAGGAGAGAGTGGGACAGATAGAAAAGGAGAAGGAGAGAGCGGGACAGATAGAAAAGGGGATAGAGAGGGGGAAGGAGAGAGCGGGACAGATAGAAAAGGGGATAGAGAGGGGGAAGGAGAGAGCGGGACAGATAGAAAAGGGGATAGAGAGGGGGAAGGAGAGAGCGGGACAGATAGAAAAGGGGAAGGAGAGAGCGGGACAGATAGAAAAGGGGAAGGAGAGAGCGGGACAGATAGAAAAGGGGAAGGAAAGAGCGGGACAGATAGAAGAGGGGATAGAGAGGGAGAAGGAGAGAGCGGGACAGATAGAAAAGGGGAAGGAGAGGGCGGGACAGATAGAAAAGGGGATATAGAGGGGGAAGGAGAGAGCGGGACAGATAGAAAAGGGGAAGGAGAGGGCGGGACAGATAGAAAAGGGGATAGAGAGGGAGAAGGAGAGAGCGGGACAGATAGAAAAGGGGATAGAGAGGGGGAAGGAGAGAGCGGGACAGATAGAAAAGGGGATAGAGAGGGGGAAGGAGAGAGCGGGACAGATAGAAAAGGGGAAGGAGAGAGCGGGACAGATAGAAAAGGGGAAGGAGAGAGCGGGACAGATAGAAAAGGGGAAGGAGAGGGCGGGACAGATAGAAAAGGGGATAGAGAGGGGGAAGGAGAGAGCGGGACAGATAGAAAAGGGGATAGAGAGGGGGAAGGAGAGAGCGTGAGAGATAGAAAAGGGGATAGAGAGGGAGAAGGAGAGAGCGGGAGAGATAGAAAAGGGGATAGAGAGGGGGAAGGAGAGAGTGGGACAGATAGAAAAGGGGATAGAGAGGGGGAACGAGAGAGCGGGACAGATAGAAAAGGGGAAGGCGAGAGCGGGACAGATAGAAAAGGGGAAGGAGAGAGCGGGACAGATAGAAGAGGGGGAAGGAGAGAGCGGGACAGATAGAAAAGGGGATAGAGAGGGGGAAGGAGAGAGCGGGACAGATAGAAAAGGGGAAGGAGAGGGCAGGACAGATAGAAAAGGGGATAGACAGGGGGAAGGAGAGAGCGGGACAGATAGAAAAGGGGATAGAGAGGGGGAAGGAGAGAGCGGGACAGATAGAAAAGGGGATAGAGAGGGGGAAGGAGAGAGCGGGACAGATAGAAAAGGGGAAGGAGAGGGCGGGACAGATAGAAAAGGGGAAGGAGAGAGCGGGAGAGATAGAAAAGGGGAAGGAGAGGGCGGGACAGATAGAAAAGGGGAAGGAGAGAGCGGGAGAGATAGAAAAGGGGAAGGAGAGAGCGGGAGAGATAGAAAAGGGGATAGAGAGGGAGAAGGAGAGAGAGGGAGAGATAGAAAAGGGGGTAGAGAGGGGGATGGAGAGAGCGTGAGAGATAGAAAAGGGGATAGAGAGGGAGAAGGAGAGAGCAAGAGAGATGGTAGAGAGGGGGATGGAGAGAGCGGGACAGATAGAAAAGGGGAAGGAGAGAGCGGGACAGATAGAAAAGGGGAAGGAGAGGGCGGGACGGATAGAGAGGGGGAAGGAGAGAGCGGGACAGATAGAAAAGGGGAAGGAGAGGGCGGGATGGATAGAGAGGGGGAAGGAGAGAGCGGGACAGATAGAAGAGGGGATAGAGAGGGAGAAGGAGAGAGCGGGACAGATAGAAAAGGGGAAGGAGAGAGCGGGACAGATAGAAGAGGGGATAGAGAGGGGGAAGGAGAGAGCGGGACAGATAGAAAAGGGGAAGGAGAGAGCGGGACAGATAGAAAAGGGGAAGGAGAGAGCGGGACAGATAGAAAAGGTTTAGAGAGGGGGATGGAGAGAGCGTGAGAGATAGAAAAGGGGATAGAGAGGGAGAAGGAGAGAGCGGGACAGATAGAAAAGGGGAAGGAGAGGGCGGGACGGATAGAAAAGGGGAAGGAGAGAGCGGGACAGATAGAAAAGGGGAAGGAGAGGGCGGGACGGATAGAAAAGGGGATAGAGAGGGGGAAGGAGAGAGCGGGACAGATAGAAAAGGGGATAGAGAGGGAGAAGGAGAGAGCGGGACAGATAGAAAAGGGGATAGAGAGGGGGAAGGAGAGGGCGGGACGGATAGAAAAGGGGAAGGAGAGAGCGGGACAGATAGAAAAGGGGAAGGAGAGGGCGGGACGGATAGAAAAGGGGATAGAGAGGGGGAAGGAGAGAGCGGGACAGATAGAAAAGGGGATAGAGAGGGAGAAGGAGAGAGCGGGACAGATAGAAAAGGGGATAGAGAGGGGGAAGGAGAGAGCGGGACAGATAGAAAAGGGGAAGGAGAGAGCGGGACAGATAGAAAAGGGGAAGGAGAGAG
Organism: Oncorhynchus mykiss; assembly: GCF_057628025.1. NCBI lineage: Eukaryota > Metazoa > Chordata > Actinopteri > Salmoniformes > Salmonidae > Oncorhynchus > Oncorhynchus mykiss. The sequence goes on along the minus strand of NC_143026.1, from coordinate 38,984,250 downwards.
TGGGACAGATAGAAGAGGGGGAAGGAGAGCGGGACAGACAGAAAAGGGGATAGAGAGGGGGAAGGAGAGAGCGGGACAGATAGAAAAGGGGATAGAGAGGGGGAAGGAGAGAGCGGGACAGATAGAAAAGGGGAAGGAGAGAGCGGGACAGATAGAAAAGGGGAAGGAGAGAGTGGGACAGATAGAAGAGGGGGAAGGAGAGCGGGACAGATAGAAAAGGGGATAGAGAGGGGGAAGGAGAGAGTGGGACAGATAGAAAAGGGGATAGAGAGGGCGGGACAGATAGAAAAGGGGATAGAGAGGGAGAAGGAGAGAGCGGGAGAGATAGAAAAGGGGATAGAGAGGGGGAAGGAGAGAAGGGGATAGAGAGGGGGAAGGAGAGAGCGGGAGAGATAGAAAAGGGGATAGAGAGGGGGAAGGAGAGAGCGGGAGAGATAGAAAAGGGGATAGAGAGGGGGAAGGAGAGAACGGGAGAGATAGAAAAGGGGGTAGAGAGGGGGAAGGAGAGAGATCTGGAGAATATCTGGAGAAGATAGTGCTGTTACTCTGAGCTTGTTGTTGCTCTATATTCTATTGACTAGACAGCGAGGGCCCGGCAGATTGGGTAAGAGTCGGGGTCTTTCATTTTGTCATGTGGTTTCTTTTTGCACTGGAGGGCTGGTTTCATTCCCTTATATTCATTATTTCTTGCGCTTTGCAAGTTTTTGAATTTGAGAGTTTTGTGTGTGTGTGTGTGTGTGTGTGTGTGTGTGTGTGTGTGTGTGCGCGCGCGCGCAACAACATTGGATGCTAGTTTCTGATCTCCCAACCCCACAGTCAGACACAGTGGGAAAAGAGAGGGAGCGAGGGAACAAAAGAGATGGAGAGATAGTAGGAATGAAGTGTGAAAGGAGGCTATAACAGAGTCTTTAATGACTTTCCTGGCTTTTCTTCCACTGTTCCTGTGTCAGGGTCCTTGGGCCTGGGTATAGAGTGGGCCATGGCCCTGATGGAAAATAGTGACTGCCCTTGTGTAGTTAGTTATAAGCCGTTAAAATAAATATGGAAATGAATGAACCCATCACTCAGCACAGCTCTTCTCTCCTGCCTGTCAGGCTGAGTGCTGACTACTCAATCCATCCACACACACCTGTGAGGAAAAGAGGTCACAGCTAGGGGTTAGAGGTCACTCAGGGTTTACTGCTACTCCTCAATTAGCACCAGATCAAGAGCTGAGGAGAGCGAGGAGTGATTTAGCGCCTTCGGTGATGAAAAGCAGACGCACTGCTCTGGACACAATCACACACACACACAAACACACACACACACACACACACACACACTAACCTGGTCACATGGATGATTGAAGGCTCCTCCAGCCTTTATTTTCTGAGCGATCAGCTGCAATCTGTGGTTGAGAGAGGGAGGAGATAACATTTGGACATTAGCTAGAAGAGACAGATAGATATCCACACAGGCACTATTTACTACTCAGACTGCAGCAGCGTCTGTCAGGGGGACCTGGCAGCGGCTGTCAGACAACAAGGCTCCAGCATGTCCGCACACCAGAGAGAGAGAGAGAGAGAAGAGAGATTAAGGGACAGCGAAGAATTACTGATGACGCTGATAAACCTTTATGCCATCCCTCTCTCTCTCTCTCTCTCTCTCTCTCTCTCTCTCTCTCTCTGTCTCTGTCTCTGTCTCTGTCTATCTCTATCTCTATCTCTATCTCTGTCTCCGTATCTCTCTCGCTCTGTCTCTGTCTCTCTCTATCTCTGTCTCCGTATCTCTCTCTCGCTCTGTCTCTCTCTCTCTCTATCTCTGTCTCCGTATCTCTCTCTCTCTCTCTCTCTCTCTCTCTCTCTATCTCTGTCTCCGTATCTCTCTCTCGCTCTCTATAATTGATGTCGACCGGTTCAATGGTAAGAATAGAACAGTTCTGGAGGTAATAAATTGAGAATTGGCTTCATCTCTCTCTCTTTAAAGAGTCGGTAACTTAGCCAGAGTTTGTGTGTGTGTGTGCTCTCCTGTGTGTGCGTGCGCGTGTGCGCTCCCCTGCATGTGTCATTTAAGACAGTATGAGATGAAAGACAGGTGTAATAACAGGGAGGCGTATATCTGTCTGCAGCTGAACTATCCCAGGAATGGACTAAACGGGGCCAAAAGCCTGGGGTCGTCGTCGTAAGATCGGCTGTGTGTGTGAGAGAACGTTTAGCCTGGCCTCCTCCTCCCTCTCAACCCATGAACTCTGGTTCTCATTTTCTCTCTCCCTTCCCATTCCCTGGCAGTAGAGTCAGCATTAGCTGCATGTGGTTAGGCCAGCCAGGCCGGTCCTTAAATCCTGTCTGCCTGGGAGGAATCCCAGAAACTTCCTGGGCTTTAAAATGCACTTGTGTAAACATTCCAGACTATCAAATATAGGGATAGATAGGGATGCCACAGTGTGCAGAGTGGTATACAATAATCCCATGCAAAGATGATGGTAATAACACACTGTTGCCTTGTTATATGTCCACCTCTCCCTCTCCCTTATTCCTCTCTCTCTCTCTCTCTCTCTCTCTCTCTCTCTAACCCTCTATCCTCCCTCTATCCTCCCTCTTTCCACTACTCCCTCCCTCCCTCTCTCCTTCTCTCTCTCTCTCTCTCTCTCTCTCTCTCTCTCTCTCTCTCTCTCTCTCTCTCTCTCTCTCTCTCTCTCTCTCTCTCTCTAACCCTCTATCCTCCCTCTTTCCACTACTCCCTCCCTCCCTCTCTCCTTCTCTCGCTCTCTCTCTCTCTCTCTCTCTCTCTCTCTCTCTCTCTTCTACTCACTTCTCTCTCTCCCTCCCTCCTCTATTTTTCTCTGCAGTGAGAGATGATGATGACTACATGGGATTGGGTGATCTCCCAGAGACCTTCCCCTCGGACCCCCCGGAGCCCCTCCCAGTGTTCCTGATGGAGCCCGAGGAGGCGTACATCGTCAAGAACAAACCTGTCAATCTCTACTGCAAGGCCACGCCCGCCACACAGATCTACTTCAAGTGTAACAGCGAGTGGGTCCACCAGAAAGAACACACAGTGGAGGAGAGGGTGGACGAGAACTCTGGTCAGTGAAACTACCAGTTTGAATGTGTGTCTCGTGTGCTTATCTGGGTTAGAATATGTGTGTGTGTCCTGTGGACAACATTTTCCCAACCCAGGGGTGGGAGTGGAAGGTCTAGCGGGTAGTAATCAACCGGGACCAAACCTTTATCCATGAACAAAATATCAACATGGCTGAGGTCAAACAGATGAGACACACACACACACACACACACACACACACACACACACACACACACACACACACACACACACACACACACACACACACACACACACACACACACACACACACACACACACACACACACACCCTCACATACACACACACAGACACACACAGACACACACACACACACACACACACACCCACAAACAAATTCACACCCTACGGTTACTCAGTTCTTTCAGAAAATCAAGTAAATTAATTATTCATTATAATCCCTCATAGAAAACACACACACACACACACACCTCACTGACACACACACACACACACACACACACACACACACACACACACACACACACCCTCACTGACACACACCCTCACTGACACACACCCTCACTGACACACACACAGACACACACACACACACACACACACACACAGACACAACCACGCATAATGAGGACAGGATTTTTGTAGCATAGAGAGACAGCCTTGTTAAACTCAAAGAGATGCTATTGTATAACAGAAGCCTATAAGGCCACAGTAGCCCTGTGACATACATACACACTACTGCATAAGCTGAGGCTCTGTCTGAGAGAGTCCAAACTGGATCATTAAGACTGACACATAACAGAGACGGAGACGGAAACTAGTGTCTCTCTCTCTCTCTCTCTCTCTCTCCCGTCTCTCTTTCTTCTCTCTCTCTCTTCTCTCTTTCTTCTCCCTCTCTCTCTCTCACTCACTCTCTCTCTCTTTTCTCTCTTTCTTCTCTCTCTCTCTCTTTTCTCTCCTTCTCTCCTTCTCTCTCTCTCTTTTCTCTCTTTTCTCTCTCTCTCTCTCTCTCTCTCTCTCTGTCCTTATCTCCACTCTTTCCCTTTTCTTCTCTCTTGACTGTTTCTCTGTACATCGGTCAGTATCATTATCAGAGTTACAGAGACAGTGAGAATCAGGTTTGATGCTAAACCCATATGTCTGACGCGACTCCTCCACACCCTCACCCCCACCCTCACCTTCACCCCCGCCCCGCAGCAGCCGGACACATGGTTCATACACACACCCTGGACAGGACATGTCGAAGACATCAGACCAAGTGTGTGTGTGAGCAAAGCAACCATGCAGACTGTCTGTTGTAGTCTACTGCTTCGGGCTCCACAGCCATTACAAACAGCAGCCATCGGCTGATTGGCTGCATTCAGCTGCCGATGGGGGAAATGCACTTCTTTCTGTAGCCAACAGGTAGCAATCACACAGCATTTACCCTCTTTAATCGCAGGGCTCAGAGACACACACATCCCTGCACTCACTGGATCACACCTACACATAATAACATCCCTGCAACAGCACTCACAGACACTCTGTTCCCCCTCTGTCATGTGCATACACACACATACTGTCTTAAAGTAAACTGAAACCAGGGTTGAACATACCTATTCTAAATCACACACCACACACACGTAGAGCTACCGGTGCAGAACAACAAATAGTCAGAGAACTTTTCATTTTGACATAAAAAAACACTCGTCCACAACGTGGGTGGTGGGAACAGACAAAGTACAGGATTGCCAGACAGGGTGAAGTATGGTGGGTGACGCCGCTACGCTGCACTGCTCACCCGGGCCGCCGTGGTTACCACGAAGGCCTGTCTGAAACCACCTGGAAACGTGCTGGAAAAACGGGGCTCTGGTACGGCGCTTCAAGACTCCGAACCGTCTCGGTTCCTGCTTTGCCATTGGACCCGGGCTCTGTCCCTGGCTAAGCCCTGTGCTGTGACTGGTGTGTAACAGACACCCAACGTAAATAACTATATGCGCTCAACTGAAACTGTGCCAGCTCAACGCCACACATCCAAAGTCCTTGGGAGATGTGAAGGGCGAGTGGAGCGGGCTAGTGTTAGCCTGAAGCTCCTAGTCACAACCCACCACCAAGGCGGCAGCTATTGCAAGGTTATCATGCACTCGGATTAGGCAGGAGTGTATCCCGGCAGCTGTAGCTGCCACTGAGCAGCCTGCAAGGAGCCACTCTGCTCACCCCGAATGTGGAGGAGGCTATAAAAGGTGCCCTAAACAGTCTGCCTAGCGACACCCTGGTTGGCTTACCGCGACCAGAGGGAGCCCCTAAAGTATGCGGTCATCCCTACCCTGCTATACGGTGCGAAAATCCTGGACCACATACTGTGTTACAACAAACCCTGTCCACAGGATGGCCATCCCTGACCCACTAGGATGAGATCTGCAGGTCACGGATCGGCCTGTTCTGCCATCTCCGGACCCACACCACAACCCAGACCCCGTGATACCTGGCCGTGAAACACACTCAACTGCAAGGGATCTCAAGGGAAGTGTGTGTGTGTGTGTGTGTGTGTGTGTGTGTGTGTGTGTGTGTGTGTGTGTGTGTGTGTGTGTGTGTGTGTGTGTGTGTGTGTGTGTAGTGTTTAGTCCTCCTTCATGTAGAGGTTGAATAGTGAATCCCAGAGTGGAGAGGCTGTTTCTAATTGAAGTCTACTGCTTTGGGCTCCACAGCCATTACAAACAGCAGCCATCGGCTGATTGGCTGCATTCAGCTGCCGATGGGGGAAAGGCACTTCTTTCTGTAGCCAACAGGTAGCAATCACACAGCATTTACCCTCTTTAATCGCATGGCTCAGAGACACACACATCCCTGCACTCACTGGATCACACCTACACATAATCACATCCCTGCACCTGCACTCACAGACACTCTGTTCCCCCTCTGTCATGTGCATACACACACATACTGTCTTAAAGTAAACTGAAACCAGGGTTGAACATACCTATTCTAAATCACACACCACACACACGTAGAGCTACCGGTGCAGAACAACAAATAGTCAGAGAACTTTTCATTTTGACATAAAAAAACACTCGTCCACAACGTGGGTGGTGGGAACAGACAAAGTACAGGATTGCCAGACAGGGTGAAGTATGGTGGGTGACGCCGCTACGCTGCACTGCTCACCCGGGCCGCCGTGGTTACCACGAAGGCCTGTCTGAAACCACCTGGAAACGTGCTGGAAAAACGGGGCTCTGGTACGGCGCTTCAAGACTCCGAACCGTCTCGGTTCCTGCTTTGCCATTGGACCCGGGCTCTGTCCCTGGCTAAGCCCTGTGCTGTGACTGGTGTGTAACAGACACCCAACGTAAATAACTATATGCGCTCAACTGAAACTGTGCCAGCTCAACGCCACACATCCAAAGTCCTTGGGAGATGTGAAGGGCGAGTGGAGCGGGCTAGTGTTAGCCTGAAGCTCCTAGTCACAACCCACCACCAAGGCGGCAGCTATTGCAAGGTTATCATGCACTCGGATTAGGCAGGAGTGTATCCCGGCAGCTGTAGCTGCCACTGAGCAGCCTGCAAGGAGCCACTCTGCTCACCCCGAATGTGGAGGAGGCTATAAAAGGTGCCCTAAACAGTCTGCCTAGCGACACCCTGGTTGGCTTACCGCGACCAGAGGGAGCCCCTAAAGTATGCGGTCATCCCTACCCTGCTATACGGTGCGAAAATCCTGGACCACATACTGTGTTACAACAAACCCTGTCCACAGGATGGCCATCCCTGACCCACTAGGATGAGATCTGCAGGTCACGGATCGGCCTGTTCTGCCATCTCCGGACCCACACCACAACCCAGACCCCGTGATACCTGGCCGTGAAACACACTCAACTGCAAGGGATCTCAAGGGAAGTGTGTGTGTGTGTGTGTGTGTGTGTGTGTGTGTGTGTGTGTGTGTGTGTGTGTGTGTGTGTGTGTGTGTGTGTGTGTGTGTGTGTGTGTGTGTGTGTGTGTGTGTGTGTGTGTGTAGTGTTTAGTCCTCCTTCATGTAGAGGTTGAATAGTGAATCCCAGAGTGGAGAGGCTGTTTCTAATTGAAGTCTACTGCTTTGGGCTCCACAGCCATTACAAACAGCAGCCATCGGCTGATTGGCTGCATTCAGCTGCCGATGGGGGAAAGGCACTTCTTTCTGTAGCCAACAGGTAGCAATCACACAGCATTTACCCTCTTTAATCGCATGGCTCAGAGACACACACATCCCTGCACTCACTGGATCACACCTACACATAATCACATCCCTGCACCTGCACTCACAGACACTCTGTTCCCCCTCTGTCATGTGCATACACACACATACTGTCTTAAAGTAAACTGAAACCAGGGTTGAACATACCTCTTCTAAATCACACACGTAGAGCTACTATATATACCCGTGTAGATATGAAAAAAAGAAACTGTCATCTTGACATGAGGCTGTAGGATTTTGAGCTGTTGTGAAGGAAAGTTTTGCGTTGACAAAGAAGAGGTTGCCATCGTGGCACAAAGATTGTCTGGTAAAAGGAAACCAACCCACACACATGCAACCACACACATGCAACCAGACACATACGGCCACACACATACAACCGCACACATATGGCGGCAGGTAGCCTAGTGGTTAGGGCATTGGGACAGTAACCGTAAGGTTGCTGGATCGAATCCCCGAGCTGACAAGGTACAAATCTGTCGTTCTGCCCCTGAACAAGGAAGTTAACCCACTGTTCCTAAGCTGTCATTGTAAATAAGAATTTGTTCTTAACTGACACACTCATACAACCACAACCATACACTGCATTCCCTGCACCAAAGCCCACAGGCTGTGCACATACATTCTCTCGCTCTACAACATGACAGTAGATTAGAGGAGAGAGGGGGGGATTGAGAGGGGGTGATGGAGAGAGAGACTGCTAGGGAAAAAGATGGAGAGAGGGACTGAGTTGGGAGAGAGCGACGATAAAGAGAGAGCGATGGAGAGAGACGGAGAGAGTTCTGGAAAGAGGGAGAGAGCGAGTGAAGGAGAGAGTGAAGGAGAAACAGGGTGTGTTGTTGTTGTCAGTCAGACAGCAGGCTCCAGCCAAAGCATTTCTGTCTCTATCTCAGTGTAGAAATAGAGGCAGCTGGCCTGCTGCTGCTGCTGCTGCTGCCTCTCCTTCCTACCCAGACTGAGGAACAGCATCATTAGTGCTGTGCTCCACCATGGCCCTGCTGTAGAAGACGTGCGGCGCTGCCTCACTAGAGGAACACCCACGCTAGAACTGCACCATTCATCTCACCTCTCAAACGCTGGCAGGGAGTAAACTATACTGTTGTTTTTGTGTCCTTACCAAATCTTGATTTACGTCATGCTCGGATTTGAGTTTGATTGATAGATTTAGTTCAGGGGGTTAGGCTAGTATAACATTTTAAACAGGGTTTTTCTGCGCCCCGAAGACGAGGATGAAATCTATTTCAATTTCATCGAATAAAAACTATAGCTGCCTACAGATGTACTATCTTAACGCTGCAGCAACAGGAAATGCAAATTATTATGTGCGTTTTCGATTAATAGATATTTTTGTACGGGTTGATACATTCTTTTGTTGTCAAGTCTGAAATGTTTAAGTGGAAATTACAACCTTTCGAAGCTTTTTTAAACCTTGAGTACACTACAGGTTGAGAGGCGGGCCTGTGCTGATCTCCAAGCTCTAGTCTCCAATGAGCTGTAGGCATCGATCTGAACAAATGAGCCCAGAGTTAATCATATGTATGAGCAGCGTAGCTGTGTAAGACACACTGGAGACACACAGCTCACCATCCATCCTGTAAGAGTTATGTCTGGTAGCATCAAACAGGAGCGGTGCTCTTCATTTGGGGGCCCCCAACCCTCACAGGGCCTGCTGCTCCAGCAGCCTGCATGCCAGCGAGTGATCAATAAAAGGAGCTAGCGTTAATGATGGCATTAATAATGAATCATCTCCATCGGTCCATCCAGAGTCCCATGCCAGCTATCGTTTAATGGGACAGATTGGAGAATCATTTTGTGTCAAACTAATGGACAGTCAGAGGGTGTGTGGGAGAGGGGGTAGCGACATCTCAGGCCACTGATCACTGTAGAGATATCAGTTGCAGTGGCTTGTTTGCGTGCCTTCTGTTCCCAGAAGTATATTTCAGCCCTGTGTGTAGTCAGTACTGTAATGATACCATATCACATTTTACAATACATAGTAAATGTGGTTAGTAGTTCTAGCTAAGTAAATGTATGATGTCAGGGTATGAGGTCACTATCTGATCTCCGAGCCTAACTGTTAATCTCGCCCCCTGATCTCAGTCGCGTCTGATGTCACTAGAAAGATGAGGCATAGAGCTTGCTTTAGTAGTGGTCACAATGATTCACAAAGGAGACAGATAAGCAGCTTCCCGTTTGCATATCACATTGTCCTTTGGATATCACATTGTCCTTTGGATATCACATTGTCCTTTGAATATCACATTGTCCTTTGGATATCACATTGTCCTTTGGATATCACATTGTCCTTTGCATATCACATTGTCCTTTGAATATCACATTATCCTTTGGATATCACATTGTCCTTTGGATATCACATTGTCCTTTGGATATCACATTGTCCTTTGGATATCACATTGTCCTTTGGATATCACATTGTCCTTTGGATATCACATTGTCCTTTGGATATCACATTGTCCTTTGGATATCACATTGTCCTTTGGATATCACATTGTCCTTTGGATATCACATTATCCTTTGGATATCACATTATCCTTTGGATATCACATTATCCTTTGGATATCACATTGTCCTTTGGATATCACATTATCCTTTGGATATCACATTGTCCTTTGGATATCACATTATCCTTTGGATATCACATTATCCTTTGGATATCACATTATCCTTTGGATATCACATTGAGAATACAGTATTTAAATATACAGTATTTAAATACATAGAATTGCAGGAATGTGGCTTCCAGACCAGAGCCCAGGATGTAAATGTATGTGCATGGTGTATGTATAGACAGTATATGGACAGTATATGGACAGTATATGGACAGTATATAGACAGTATATAGACAGTATATGGACAGTATATAGACAGTATATGGACAGTATATGGACAGTATATAGACAGTATATAGACAGTATATGGACAGTATATGGACAGTATATAGACAGTATATGGACAGTATATGGACAGTATATGGACAGTATATGGACAGTATATAGACAGTATATAGACAGTATATAGACAGTATATAGACAGTATATAGACAGTATATGGACAGTATATGGACAGTATATAGACAGTATATAGACAGTATATGGACAGTATATGGACAGTATATAGACAGTATATGGACAGTATATGGACAGTATATGGACAGTATATAGACAGTATATGGACAGTATATAGACAGTATATGGACAGTATATAGACAGTATATGGACAGTATATGGACAGTATATAGACAGTATATAGACAGTATATGGACAGTATATAGACAGTATATGGACAGTATATGGACAGTATATGGACAGTATATAGACAGTATATAGACAGTATATGGACAGTATATAGACAGTATATGGACAGTATATAGACAGTATATGAATAGAAAAGGTGTGTACAATAGTAGTTATGTAGGATGAGCCTTGGCTAGAATACAGTATGTACAGTGCCTTGCGAAAGTATTCGGCCCCCTTGAACTTTGCAAAATTATTCAGCCCCCTTGAGTTAATACTTTGTAGCGCCACCTTTTGCTGCGATTACAGCTGTAAGTCGCTTGGGGTATGTCTCTATCAGTTTTGCACATCGAGAGACTGACATTTTTTCCCATTCCTCCTTGCAAAACAGCTCGAGCTCAGTGAGGTTGGATGGAGAGCATTTGTGAACAGCAGTTTTCAGTTCTTTCCACAGATTCTCGATTGGATTCAGGTCTGGACTTTGACTTGGCCATTCTAACACCTGGATATGTTTATTTTTGAACCATTCCATTGTAGATTTTGCTTTATGTTTTGGATCATTGTCTTGTTGGAAGACAAATCTCCGTCCCAGTCTCAGGTCTTTTGCAGACTCCATCAGGTTTTCTTCCAGAATGGTCCTGTATTTGGCTCCATCCATCTTCCCATTCATTTTTAACCATCTTCCCTGTCCCTGCTGAAGAAAAGCAGGCCCAAACCATGATGCTGCCACCACCATGTTTGACAGTGGGGATGGTGTGTTCAGCTGTGTTACTTTTACGCCAAACATAAAGTTTTGCATTGTTGCCAAAAAGTTCAATTTTGGTTTCATCTGACCAGAGCACCTTCTTCCACATGTTTGGTGTGTCTCCCAGGTGGCTTGTGGCAAACTTTAAACTACACTTTTTATGGATATCTTTAAGAAATGGCTTTCTTCTTGCCACTCTTCCATAAAGGCCAGATTTGTGCAATATACGACTGATTGTTGTCCTATGGACAGAGTCTCCCACCTCAGCTGTAGATCTCTGCAGTTCATCCAGAGTGATCATGGGCCTCTTAGCTGCATCTCTGATCAGTCCTCTCCTTGTATGAGCTGAAAGTTTAGAGGGACGGCCAGGTCTTGGTAGATTTGCAGTGGTCTGATACTCCTTCCATTTCAATATTATTGCTTGCACAGTGCTCCTTGGGATGTTTAAAGCTTGGGAAATCTTTTTCTATCCAAATCCGGCTTTAAACTTCTTCACAACAGTATCTCGGACCTGCCGGGTGTGTTCCTTGTTCTTCATGATGCTCTCTGCGCTTTTGACGGACCTCTGAGATTATCACAGTGCAGGTGCATTTATACGGAGACTTGATTACACACAGGTGGATTGTATTTATCATCATTAGTCATTTAGGTCAACATTGGATCATTCAGAGATCCTCACTGAACTTCTGGAGAGAGTTTGCTGCACTGAAAGTAAAGGGGCTGAATAATTTTGCACGCCCAATTTTTCAGTTTTTGATTTGTTAAAAAAGTTTGAAATATCCAATAAATGTCGTTCCACTTCATGACTGTGTCCCACTTGTTGTTGATTCTTCACAAAAAAATACAATTTTATATCTTTGTTTGAAGCCTGAAATGTGGCAAAAGGTCGCAAAGTTCAAGGGGGCCGAATACTTTTGCAAGGCACTGTACATATAAAGTGGGTAAAACAGGATGCACATGTACATAGGGCAGCATTCTCTAAGGTTCAGGGTTGAGTACCGGGTGGTAGCCGGCTATCTTGTTGACTGGACATGGTGATTGCTGTAAAGACGAGTCCAGTATGTCAGTCTATTCTGACTCAGCGCTACAATTCCTGATTGTCTTGACTGGACATGGCGAATTGACGTAGATATGTCGGTGTCTTTACTTACTCAGTCTAAATATCAACATATGGATGCCGCCTGTTCTGTGTGGACACTAAAGCCTTCCTCAGAGGCAGGCACTACTGGGTTCTTACATACTACTTATTCTGCCACACTTTCCGGCCATGGAGAATACGGGCCCTTTTTATAGTTACCCCTATTGATTTCCACTCTGCTACTCTGTGTGATATTCTCCCAACTTCCTGACCCGTGACCCATCTCTCTAAATCTCTGTACAGTAGCTCTCTCTCTCTCTCTCTCTCTCTCTCTCTCTCTCTCTCTCTCTCTCTCTCTCTCTCTCTCTCTCTCTCTCTCTCTCTCTCTCTCTCATTCCCACACACACAGAAACTCACAGACGTCGGCACCCACTGGCACATACACACACATTCAAATGCACACGCAAAGGCTCGTACACGCTCCTGTACACACACGCAGGCACACACCTGTGCGTGCACACACACACACCTAAAGAGAGGTTCAAGGACTCACAAAGGCACGTTCACACACACACGCCGTATTTGCTGCCAGAATGGCGGTAGCTTTGCCTCTCTCTCTGCCTGCCTGTCGGCCCACAGTGTAAATGTTGTATGAGTGCTAAGCTGTTGTGTACGACGTCAGTGTGCTGGGTGTCTGTGTGTCTGTACAAAGAGACTCCTAAAGCTCCTGAACCTGAAGGAATCAGCCATGTGTTTTCCTCTTCTCTCTCCTCTCTCCTCCTCTTCATTTAGAGGCTACCCGTACGCTCCGGAGAAAAAGAGTTGAGAAAACAGAGAGGTGCACAGCTCAGGAGGATTCTTACAGTAATGGATGGGAGTGTATGGGGAAATAGGGCACCGTAAAAGTCCAATTAATAGCCCGGCCATTATTTGCTTAAATCATTGAACACAACAGTTGCTGATTAGAGACAGGCTTCTATTTGAGCCAGGCCTCTATTTCTTTAATGCACATAGCATTTGCATAGTCATTTGCATAGTTAATTGTTGAATTCCAGCATTCACTTCCAGCATTTTTAATAAATTTCTTCATTTCCTGCACTAATGTGTTATCATTCATACACTGTGTCACGTTTCTTTTGTCTTTCGAGAAAAAAAAACATTTTCCTTGACAATAATTATTCTCCTATCTGTACTCCCAAATTTGTTGACTGTTTTTGTGCTTGGCAGTTAGCTAGCAGTTCTCAGCTGTTAGCAGCTAATGTCTAACAGTTTCTTACTGGCGATAGAAACGGACGATTGCCACAATATTTTGAGCCATTACTGAATAATTGAATGTAACAAATCAAACATCAAACCTTTGTAAACAATTAATGGTCATTCATGGTAACCTCGTAAACAAGTAATTTACTCTCTGTAACGGCCGTTGTTGGTGGAAGAAGAGGAGGACCAATGCGCAGCGTGGTAAGTGTCCATATTGATCATTTATTATCATAAACACAAAACAAAATAACGAGAACGAAAAAGTCCTGAACGGTGAATACAAAAACACTGAACAGAAAATAATCAACCCACAACTCAAAGGGTGAAACCAGGCTACCTAAGTATGGTTCTCAATCAGGGACAACGATTGACAGCTGCCTCTGATTGAGAACCATAGCAGGCCAAACACAGAAATACCAAATCATAGAAAAAGGAACATAGACAACCCACCCGACTCACACCCTGACCATACTAAAACATAACATAAACATAACAACAGAACTAAGGTCAGAACACGCATTTATTTGAAACGTGTTAAAAGGGACAGGTGGCTATTTGAACCTCTGCGTTACATTCAAGTTTTACGGTAGTTATCATAGGGGATAAAACCCACCAAACATCTACCTATCAAATGACCCTACCTTACGCTCCTCTAGTCTCTAACCGAATTCAGTGGAGAGTGGTGGGGTTGGCTGTTAACCCCAGCTCAACATGTTTGTTAGGAGAAGAGAGTTTGACAGGGAGGTGTAGAGGGCACATGAGGTGAGGCCAGAGGGGAGATGGGAGGAGAGGAGGCAGAGGAGCAGTTTGCATGGTGGATTATAAAGTGACTCTCTGGCTCAGTCTGCTCTCTCTGCCCCCAACCTTATTACAACACAGCTCTACTCTCTCTCTCTCTCAATTATAAGGGTTTTATTGGCATGGGAAACATATGTTAACATTGCCAAAGCAAGTGAAGTAAATAATAAACAAAAGTGAAATAAACAATGAAAATGAACAGTAAACATTACACCCACAATAGTTCCAAAAGAATAAAGACATTTCAAATGTCAAATGATGTGCAAATAGTTAAAGTACAGAAGGGAAAATACATGAACATAGATATGGGTTGTATTTACACTGGTGTTTGTTTTTCACTGGTTGCCCTTTTCTGGTGACAACAGGTCAAAATATTGCTGCTGTGATATGGCACTGTGGTATTTCACCCAATAGATATGGGAGTTTATCAACATTTGGTTTGTTTTCGAATTCTTTGTGTGTCTGTGTATTCTGAGGGAAATGTGTGTCTCTAATATGGTCATATTAGGAGGAGGTTAGGAAGCGCAGCTCAGTTTTCACCTCATTTTGTGGGCAGTGTGCACATAGCCTGTCTTCTCTTGAGAGCCAGGTCTGCCTACGGCGGCCTTTCTCAATAGCAAGGCTATGCTCACTGAGTCTGTACATAGTCAAAGCTTTCCTTAAGTTTGGGTCAGTCACAGTGGCCAGGTATTTTGCCACTGTGTATTCTCTGTTTTGGGCCAAATAGCATTCTAGTTTGCTCTGTTTTTTTTGTACATTCTTTCCAATGTGTCAAGTAATTATCTTTTTGTTTTCTCATGATTTGGTTGGGTCTAATTGTGTTGCTGTCCTGAGGCTCTATGGGGTTTGTTTGTGAACAGAGCCCCAGGACCAGCTTGCATAGGGGACTCTTCTCCAGGTTCATCTCTCTGTAGGTGATGGCTTTGTTATGGAAGGTTTGGGAATCGCTTCCTTTTAGATGGTTGTAGAATTGAACAGCTCTTTTCTGGATTTTGATCATTAATGGGTATCGGCCTGATTCTGCCCTGCATTTTTTTTTATTTTTACGTTGTACACAGAGGATATTATACACCAAATTTGTCTCAATTTGGTGTTTGTCCTATTTTGTGAATTCTTGGTTGGTGAGCGGACCCCAGACCTCACAACCATGAAGGGCAATGGGTTCGATAACTGATTCAAGTATTTTTAGCCAGATCCTAATTGGTATGTCGAATTAGGCCGAGGTATGTATAGTTTCTTGTGTGCTCTGGGGCAAAGGTGTCTAGATGGAATTTCTATTTCTGGTCCTGGCAACTGGACCTTTTTTGGAACACCATTATTTTTGTCTTACTGAGATTTACTGTCAGGGACCAGGTCTGACAGAATCTGTGCAGAATATCTATGTGCTGCTGTAGACCCTCCTTGATTAGGGACAGAAGCACCAGATCAGCAGCAAATACTAGACATTTGACTTCAGATTCTCTCTCTCCCTCTCTCTCTCTCTTTGTCTCTCTCTCTCTCTCTGTCTCTCTCCCCAACACTGTGGATCAATAGTTCTGTTAGCTAAAGTTTATACGGCAGACTGTCAACTGCATTGTTTGTTATTTATGGTGTATGGCTGTTGCCATAGGACTCCTCTCTATCTGTCTATAGATAGATTGCTGTGTGTATTGAATGTTTGTGCTGCTAAGTTTCTCCTGTCAGAGAACTGTCAGATCCTCCACCTCCATTCTGTCTAATCCTCTCAGTAATACATTAGAAGATAAAAGGATGAGGGGCTGAGAAACCAAAGAATCATCCATGAATACTCAGTGCCAAGCAGCCTGGCACTTCCAGCTATACACACACGCGCGATCACACGCACAAACGCACGCACACACGCACACACACACACACACACACACACACACACACAGTACACACAGCATTATCCCAGTAATCTGAGCTGAAGGGGCAGCTGTGCAGTGGGTAGAGGGGTTTGTTTCAGGGCTGATTTGTTTGTTTGGGCCCTGGCACCCAGATGAGCAGTAATCAGAGGAGTTAGCAAACAGGATTGTGTTAGCCATGACGCTGATCAGACTGCTAGGCTTCCTCCCCCCACAGGCCCATGCACAGCCCCGGACCTGAACAACTCAATCCCACTGCAACTCACCACAATATGGGCCAGGCTAACTCCCACAGCACAGAGCACACAGGGATACCCATTGCCAAACAGCCGCCAGAAGCAGCCGTCTTGACAGTGGACTGATTTTGAGATGCGATGCAATGGATCATTTAACTGTATTAATATTAAATGGAGGAGCGGTGTTGTGGTTTGTGGCCTTTTGAATTGGTACATCTGTATCTGTTTGGATCTGGTATTAGTGTCATCCTCTTCTTTCCTCTCTTTTCCTTTCCCAGATGTGAAAGGTTACCATTGACAACCTCTTAATGAAGCTTTAGATTGTGCTGCTGGCACACTCGCCTCTCAGGCCCATGCTCAGGGAGGGCAACATTCATTTCACTTGATTAAGCTATTATTTCCCTCAAATTGCTTTGGCTCCGTCTTCTGAATTTCCCCTCTCTCTACCCAAGGCTAGTGTTGGTTCTACCTCTGCATACTGTAGATCCGGTGTACTGACTCTCTCTCCCTCTCCCCCTCTCACCCCTCCACAGGCTTGGTGGTGCGAGAAGCCAGTATTGAGATCACAAGGCAGCAAGTGGAGGAGTTGTTTGGGCCAGAGGACTTCTGGTGTCAGTGTGTAGCCTGGAGCTCTGCAGGGACCACCAAGAGCCGCAAGGCCCACGTCCGCATCGCCTGTAAGTACCCATGAACCCTTCACCCATATCCCCTTTGTAACCCCTCAACTCTGTCCCCATACTGGGACCCATTCCTGTCCCCATCCCTTGTCCTGACAGTCAAAGAAGCCACTGAGAGTTCAGATACATTCTCATGCATGTACAACAGAAACAGTTTGTCAGGCAGTCAAGAAAGGGCTCTCACAACTAATGGCCCTTAAAACAGCCCATAAACTCCAGTCACATTCTGTATAAATGGAGAGAAACAGAGACAGGGAGGGTTGTATACATGAAGTAGAAAGGATAAAATACATGTTTCTGCCAACGTTTCCGTTGATTTGTTGGTGGTCCTCAAATTCCCTTTTCTTATGTTAGTAATTTGACTGGCAAGTATACCAAATATAAACAAGTCTTTCAGCAACAACACGCTTATTTCCTCACCCGTGCTTAAACCATTTTTATTTCACCCGAAGGATGTGGCAATCAAAACATGAAGGGAAGTGGAAACTCTAAGGCAGAGTGAGAGAGAGAACTGAGTATTTGTATGTCTTTCGGTTGTTGAGTGATCAATTTACTTTTTACACATCTTTCCCCGCTTTATCTTCTCTGAGCCACAGGGCTTCAATCTTCAGAACCCTATGCATTTCTGACTTCCGCCTATGTTGTGTCCAGTCTTTCTTTTTCCCTAATAGAGTGACAGAGGTCTCTCGGACACCAACCTGGTCTCATAGACTAGACGTAACATAGTAAATGTACATCTCAGACACTCAAATTAGTATGATATGTTACATTGGGTATGGTTACATAAGACAGAAGGTTACTTAAGGAAAAAACGGAAGAGGGAAGGTCGGGGTGGAAGGGTAGGCGTATCACGCCATATAACGAATCTTATCACGGACACCTTTAGCATTTTAGCTAACTAGCAACTTTGCAACTACTTACTTCTTTTGAGCTACTTTACAACTACTTAGCATGTTACTAACCTTTCCCTTAACCCTAACCTTAACCCTTTAACCTAAATCTTCACCCCTAACCTAGCCAACGTTAGCCACCCAGCTAACGGTAGCAACAACAAATAGAAATGTGTTGTTATGATACATATTGCAAATACGTAACATACTGTACGAATTGCAATTCGTAACATATCATGTGAATTGTAATTCATAACGAAATGGGCGATGGACATACACAAATGAATACATACTATACGAAATGTAACATATCATACTAAATGTAGGGAGACAGATTTACATGTACTCTTTTACGATTACGCCTGAATCCAGTTTGGGGACACTTAGTGCTTCGATGTCCATTGTGACGGGTGTCAGAGGGCCCGCAACTAAAGCCTTTCAGGGACCCTGTCAGGATAACACACAACTAGGTTTCTGAGAAAGAACTGAGCTTGTACCTCTGTTACTACTCATCAGTTAAGACTGCCTATACAGTCCTACTAAAGTCACAAGCCTGGGCCCATTGCACATAGCTTCAAGGCCAGTTCAGTTGCTCTCATCTTACCAGCTCTGTCTTCCACCTTACTTTAGCCGTAGGCTACCTGTGTTGGTATGCCAGGCCAGGCCAGCCACTGACTGATGGAGTAGTCCCCTGCAGTCTCTCCACAGAGTTCCCCCGTTGCTCTCCACCTCTACCTCTACCTCCACATCATTAGCTGTTCCACCTCCACCTCTACTTCCACCTTCAGCTCCACCTATGGGTGGACTTAGTGATTCAGAGGCCCCCTGCAGGGGCCAGTCTGAGTTTCTTGTAAGCTAGCCTCGTCGACAACCAGGCTCCCCTAATACGGGTAAGCCTGGGGAAGTTCACAGCAGAGAAATAGCTAAGTAGGTAAATCAGTGACATCTCGCTACACGTCAAACCAATCAAATGGCGTTTTTTGGGCGCAGCTCCAATAGTGCTCACTATATTAGTGTCGTATGTGCAACAGTGCACCAACATATATTGAAAAACAGAAAAATACCTCAAATATTTTTTTACCATGGAATTACCTGTATACCTTTTATGTGCAAATTCCCGATTCACTTCTATATATCTTTCGGGCCAGTACCGGGTTACTTTCAGACGAGTCCTGTAGAGAAAAATGGAGAACACCATTGTGTTCGTGAGAGTCTCATATTTCCTTAGAGGGGTCATATTCATTTTGTAGGCCAAACCATTTGGACACTACAGACGTGTTCGTGAGAGAACCATTTTCGAGACAGTCTGACAAACACCCCTGACTGTACTGTAGCTCTGTACTGTAGCTCTGTACTGTAGCTCTGTACTGTAGCTCTGTACTGTAGCTCTGCCCTCTGCAGATGCAGTGCATTGAGCCCATGCCGACAGATATCTCGAGCTTAAACAGACAGATTTTGATGGGGATTTTTTTGTATTCATTTATTTATTTTACCTCGAATGGAGCAAAACAAAGTTAATGCCCAGCTCATGAGGCCCCTTGATGATGTGAGGCCTGAGGCAATTGCCTCTTCTGCCTAATGGTAAGTCCGCCAATGCCTCCACCTCCACATAATCAGCCATGATCAGCAGCCTGCCAGGGCTAACCTTTCCTTCAAATCAGAATGGATCCTTCTTCCTCTGCTATTAAAATGGATCCCTTCTTCCTCTGCTATTAGAATGGATCCTTCTTCCTCTGCTATTAGAATGGATCCTTCTTCCTCTGCTATTAGACTGGATCCTTCTTCCTCTGCTATTAGAATGGATCCTTCTTCCTCTGCTATTAGAATGGATCCTTCTTCCTCTGCTATTAGAATGGATCCTTCTTCCTCTGCTATTAGAATGGATCCTTCTTCCTCTGCTATTAGAATGGATCCCTCTTCCTCTGCTATTAGAATGGATCCTTCTTCCTCCGCTATTAGAATGGATCCTTCTTCCTCTGCTATTAGAATGGATCCTTCTTCCTCTGCTATTAGAATTGATCCTTCTTGCTCTGCTATTAGAATGGATCCTTCTTCCTCTGCTATTAGAATGGATCCTTCTTGCTCTGCTATTAGAATGGATCCTTCTTCCTCTGCTATTAGAATTGATCCTTCTTGCTCTGCTATTAGAATGGATCCTTCTTGCTCTGCTATTAGAATGGATCCTTCTTGCTCTGCTATTAGAATGGATCCTTCTTCCTCTGCTATTAGAATGGATCCTTCTTCCTCTGCTATTAGAATGGATCCTTCTTGCTCTGCTATTAGAATGGATCCTTCTTCCTCTGCTATTAGAATTGATCCTTCTTGCTCTGCTATTAGAATGGATCCTTCTTCCTCTGCTATTAGAATGGATCCTTCTTGCTCTGCTATTAGAATGGATCCTTCTTCCTCTGCTATTAGAATGGATCCTTCTTCCTCTGCTATTAGAATGGATCCCTCTTGCTCTGCTATTAGAATGGATCCTTCTTCCTCTGCTATTAGAATGGATTCCCATTGCTCTGCTATTAGAATGGATCCCCCTTGCTCTGCTATTAGAATGGATCCCCCTTGTTCTGCTATTATAATGGATCCCCCTTGTTCTGCAATTAGAATGGATCCCCCTTGTTCTGCTATTAGAATGGATCCCCCTTGTTCTGCTATTAGAATGGATCCCCCTTGTTCTGCTATTAGAATGGATCCCCCTTGTTCTGCTATTCGAATGGATCCCTCCTGCTCTGCTATTAGAATGGATCCTTCTTCCTCTGCTATTAGAATGGATCCTTCTTCCTCTGCTATTAGAATGGATCCTTCTTCCTCTGCTATTAGAATTGATCCTTCTTGCTCTGCTATTAGAATGGATCCTTCTTGCTCTGCTATTAGAATGGATCCTTCTTGCTCTGCTATTAGAATGGATCCTTCTTCCTCTGCTATTAGAATGGATCCTTCTTGCTCTGCTATTAGAATGGATCCTTCTTCCTCTGCTATTAGAATGGATCCTTCTTCCTCTGCTATTAGAATGGATCCCTCTTGCTCTGCTATTAGAATGGATCCTTCTTCCTCTGCTATTAGAATGGATTCCCATTGCTCTGCTATTAGAATGGATCCCCCTTGCTCTGCTATTAGAATGGATCCCCCTTGTTCTGCTATTATAATGGATCCCCCTTGTTCTGCTATTAGAATGGATCCCCCTTGTTCTGCTATTAGAATGGATCCCCCTTGTTCTGCTATTAGAATGGATCCCCCTTGTTCTGCTATTAGAATGGATCCCCCTTGTTCTGCTATTCGAATGGATCCCTCCTGCTCTGCTATTAGAATGGATCCTTCTTCCTCTGCTATTAGAATGGATCCCCCTTGTTCTGCTATTAGAATGGATCCTTCTTGCTATGCTATTAGAATGGATCTTTCTTCCTCTGCTATTAGAATGGATCCCCCTTGTTCTGCTATTAGAATGGATCCCCCTTGTTCTGCTATTAGAATGGATCCTTCTTCCTCTGCTATTAGAATGGATCCTTCTTCCTCTGCTATTAGAATGGATCCTTCTTCCTCTGCTATTAGAATGGATCCCTCTTCCTCTGCTATTAGAATGGATCCCTCTTCCTCTGCTATTAGAATGGATCCTTCTTCCTCTGCTATCAGAATGGATCCCTCTTGCTCTGCTATTAGAATGTATCCCTCTTCCTCTGCTATTAGAATGGATCCTTCTTCCTCTGCTATCAGAATGGATCCCTCTTGCTCTGCTATCAGAATGGATCCTTCTTCCTCTGCTATCAGAATGGATCCTTCTTCCTCTGCTATTAGAATGGATCCTTCTTCCTCTGCTATCAGAATGGATCCCTCTTGCTCTGCTATCAGAATGGATCCCTCTTGCTCTGCTATCAGAATGGATCCCTCTTGCTCTGCTATCAGAATGGATCCCTCTTGCTCTGCTATCAGAATGGATCCCTCTCGCTCTGCTATTAGAATGGATCCCTCTTGCCCCGCTATTAGATTGTCCTGAATGGATTACTGTAGCTCCTCTCTCTCCTGGGCTTCCTGGCAGACCCAGGCCACCTCATAGATAGCCACAGTCCCTCTGGAGACTAATGGAAACTCTGGACTAGTTCCCCCCCTTCCCCCCCTCCCTCCCCTCCTTAAACAGATGGTTTAATCAGGGGCTAAGTAACACTCAGGGCTGATAAATTCAGGTGGTGGTGGTGGGGGGGGGGGGCATGTACAGTGATCAATTTTAACACTGTGAGGCGGGTGGTGTCATAAAGGCTGTCCTCTGTGGACCCGGAGTATTCTTTCCCCCCCACTGTGATTTGTGGTACGTTCGTGACTGTTTGGGTGTGTGTTATTGTGATGTATTGCAGCCCACGTTTCCCTTCTGCTAAAATGACATGGACTCTCATTGGCCAGTGATTTACCTGACTCCACTTTCCTCTCCATGGTTACTCTAGATACCTGTGACCTGACCGACAGGTCAGGGGATGCTTATAGTTCTACCTGGTGGTTTATTCCTATGCAACTTTACTGTGACATTCTGTACTTGTTGCGACCTCAGAATGACTTGCCACCATTCTTGAGGTATTTCGATAGCGTCATTAAACACCATAGAGACGCTGAAATGGGTACACAAGCAAATGAAATGAATGACTTCTCAGAAAAACCAACAAAAAATGTCCTTCAATTGACCTAGGTAATTAAACCCGTTATACTGAACCTAGAAGCTGAAATTGTATGTGTTTGTGGCGTTGTTATTTTTCACAAAACTAGTAAAGCTCACATTCATCTAATTAAGTTTCACCTTGGTAATTCTCTCTGGTCGCCAGTCCTCTAGTTTACATCTGCATCAGGGTTTATAGGTTTATTAAGTGAGGGAGAGAATGCGTCGAAATAACCCATAACTGTGAGACTTCTGTAATTTCGCAGGACAAGAAGCCAAACACCATGCACTTAGCATAATGGCAGTCAAATGTGGTGGTAGCTGGGGCCTGTAGGGAGGCCTGGGGAGGCAGAGGTATTTCTGTGGTGTAACAGGGAATGGTGTGACTCCCACAGGAATGTCTACTCAGCCTTATACCCTGCTGCTCACCCAGCTCCACATCTCCTGAGCCTGGGAGAGGAGGAGGAGGAGGAGGAGAACAGAGAGGAAGGAGACACGGTTCATAAATATCACTCAGGAGCTACTCATTTCACTCTCTGTTCCTCCATTTCTCTCTCTCACACACACACACACACTTCTCTCTCTCTCTCTCTGATAAAAAAAACAGCATACTGACGAAATTCCCCAAAGCTACTGTATATCTGAATACGTTTCCCTCAATCTTATACGCACGATCCAATCTTTTAATTTCATACTTGATCTTTACGGAAATTGCTTTCAATGCAAACTTTCCATTTCAGCATTTTATGACACTGAAATGCACCATATGCTCCTAAAGACAGACATGAGGTTGAAATGGAACTTCAGTTCTCCTAGTATTTGTGTTTCAGGGCTATTTGGTCCCTGGTGCTGATCCGGCTGTTATGGTGTACAGCGGGGTTTTGGTTAAAGTCTGGTGCTAATGTATTTTGTTATGAGAACATCTCAGAGTTATGCTCTTCTCCTCCAGCAGGGGATGTCGAGTGGTGAGATGATCAATAAACTGTTTCAATTCCAGTTGGACTTCTCTCTCTTTTGATAGTCCTCTAACTGAAACCAGCTGAAGTCCAGCTTTGGGAAGAGGCATTTGGACTCAATATCAAATGGGTGGACAGACTATGTACGGACTAGAGAAATAATTATCATTTATAACCTTAAATCCCAGAGCAGGCTGGCTACTGAGTGACTCAGAGAGTTATATTTATGTCATGGAATTGAGACTTCTTCTGTGATAGTTCCAAATGTCTGCCGGACAGTCTTACACCATGGAGAATGACTGGAGAGTTGTTAAATGCTCAGCCACCTTAAAATAGTCCCCATTGTCTACATAGTTCTGTATTCAAACTCTGCCAATGGCTGTACTATAGTATTGGCATTTCAGAAGCTTTCTGAGTGATTCTTCTTTTGCCATTCCTCTCTCCTTCAGTCTGACAGTATGCCGGCCTGCCAGCCTGCTGCCCAACATCACAACTCTTTAATAGCATTGGTTTGATCACACTCAAACCAATGCATTCCCTCTCTCTCTCTCTCTCTCTCTCTCTCTCTCTCTCTCTCTCTCTCTCTCTCTCTCTCTCTCTCTCTCTCTCTCTCTCTCTGTCTCTCTCTCTCTCTCTCTCTCTGTCTCTCTCTCTCTCTCTCTCTGTCTCCCTCTCTCTCTCTGTCTCCCTCTCTCTTTCTCTCTCTCTGTCTCTCTCTCTCTCTCTGTCTCTCTCTCTCTCTCTCTCTCTCTCTCTGTCTCCCTCTCTTTCTGTCTCCCTCTCTCTCTCTCACTCTCTCTCTCTCTCTCTCTCTCGCTCTCTCAGTGTCAGCAGCAGTTTCAGACATGCCAGTGGGGAGCAGTCACATAGTGTGGATGTAGGCATCAAATCCACTCTTTTCCACTTTGTGGTTTCTATTTTGCTCAAATTACAATGGTGATGAGGAGACCATTTCTGAACCAGCTGGGAGGAACATTTTGTGGTTACTTCCATAAAAGACGTTTCACTATCCATCTGTCGATGCTTACATTTTCTTTATCTGCGTGTCAGCAGATCTCCTTTATTTCAGAATCCAAAAAACTAAATGCTAAAGCCATCTAAAACCATAAATCGGCAATTTACGTTCGCACAAGATGTCTGTAACAGCCCTATGTTATGTCCTTCCAGAATCTGTCTACAAAAGTTGGTGGAACCCTTAACTACCCCAACGGATGGTTTCCATGGAGACTGAGAGGTGCTTAGAGTAGTTCTGACCCAAAGAAATTAGTATAGCTCTCTCTCACAACGTCACGACCACATCGACTATCCTTGACTCTCTGTCTATGACTTTCTGAAGGGTAATATTCTGTTGTAAATCTGTCAATTTACAGTCCTTCTTATTTCCAGTACCCACTATGTCTGTCCACTAGCTCACTGATTATCATGGTTCCTTCTGGCACCAGAGGGTGGCAGAGACCGCTCTAGAGACACGGTCCGGCATCTTTTGGAGGCTCGTCGGGTTCGAGGGACCCTACCGTACCTGGTGGACTGGGAGGGCTAGGGTCCCGAGGAGCGGGCATGGGTGCCTGCCCTGGACATCCTGGATCCGGGTTTTGTTAGAGACTTCAAACAATTACGTGGTGGTCTTCATGGCTCCGCAGCTGGAGTCACTCCTAGATGTCCTTGTTAAAATAAATGTGTTTTCTGTGGTCCTTTGGAGAAGCTTGAATTGTTTACCGTGTGCGTTCGTTACCTGAGTGAGTTTGAGACTTAGTGTTTGTTGTTTTTTCCAGTGTACTGTGATCCTGCGGCTTCCGTTTCTCAGTAAAGTATTATGTGCATCTGGGTCCAACCTCACCACATCACAGCAAGCTTTTGCCACAACATGGACCCAGCAGAGATCACGCAGACCCGGAAGAGGTTCCTCACTCAGTGTTCTCTGGTGTTCGAGCTACTGTCCTCCTCGTTCCATACCGATCGGGCCATGATCGCCTACTTCCTCTCTCTTCTCTCGGGCAAGGTCCTGGCGTAGGCAACAGAGGTGTGGGAACTCAGCCACCATCTTGCGGATCCATAGTAGCCTTCACTTCTTCGACCACCCGGCCAAGGGGCCAGACCAGTGGCTGACTTCGCCATTGAGTTCCACACCCTCGCCGCCAAGAGTGGGTGGAATACAGAGGCACTGGTTACCGCTTCCATCAGGGTCTGTCTAACACCATCAAAGATGAACTGGCCGCTCGGGAACTGGGAGAGGACCTCGAGTCCCCGATAACGCTGGCAATTAGGGTTGACAACCTCATCCGGGAACGGGTGAGACGGCGCCCTTTTGACACCACTCCAGCATTCCGGTTTCCTGAGCCCCCTAAGCCCACCAAGCCCAGCATGGAGTATCCAATGCAGCTGGGTCGCACCCGTCTGAGCCCACAGGAGTGAAGGTTGCTGCCTCTACTGCGGAGGTCTCTGCCATCTCCATGCTACCTGCCCAGAGCTGACTAGAAACGCCAGAGCTCGCCAGGACAGGGGGAGGCCCTGATGAGCTGTGCAGTTACAGTGCCTTGCGAAAGTATTCGGCCCCCTTGAACTTTGTGACCTTTTGCCACATTTCAGGCTTCAAACATAAAGATATAAAACTGTATTTTTTTGTGAAGAATCAACAACAAGTGGGACACAATCATGAAGTGGAACGACATTTATTGGATATTTCAAACTTTTTTAACAAATCAAAAACTGAAAAATTGGGCGGTCCTTTCACAGTGGAATGAGGATTCTGTGGTCCTTTACCGAAGCTTGAATTGTTTACCGTGTGCGTTCGTTATCTGAGTGAGTTTGAGACTTAGTGTTTGTTATTTTTTCCAGTGTACTGTGATCCTGCGGCTACCGTTTCTCAGTAAAGTATTATGTGTATCCTTAACCACTGATTCCTCATCTGGTCTCTTCTCTGCACCTGGGTCCAACCTTACCACGTCACTCTGATGGCATGCTCATCTGGCCCTACAGCAGAAATACCTGAATACCATTTAATTTACATTATTCACAAACTGACATAAAGAGAGTTTGATGTATAACTCCATTCACAATGCACAAATATGCTTTTCTTCTTGGTTTTGCCCTGAGGGTGGCTGAGGGGTTGAAACTCCACAGGAAACCCTTGACTTCTAGAGACACAGTGTACTTTCAGAGCATATGGGATTTCCAGCTTGGCTTACCTTTCAGCTCTGGGCTTCCTTTGCTTTGTAAGCAGGGCTGGTCCATGCTTGGTTTAACAGTGATAGTCAAGAGTTGGCTTCATGTGAGCTCCTCCAGCCCATTCTCAGGGATTACACACTGGCAGGGAGTTACTTGTGTGTGTGTGTGTGTGTGTGTGTGTGTGTGTGTGTGTGTGTGTGTGTGTGTGTGTGTGTGTGTGCTCTTTGATACTATGGGCTACAACTTGGTGTCCCAAAAAATTTCTCGCCGAGCTGCCTGTACATTTAAATTCACACACAGTACTCAACAAAATGTTTACAGATTTAAAGAAAAAGAAACACTACAACATTAACTGAAGCATGTTGTTTTGTACAGGAGCAATGTTATTCTAGACTATTCATTAAATGTGGTTACTGGGTTTGATTAAATGGGCTCCTGTGTCAGACAGTTAAAATGATAAGCAGAACAGGGACATTGCAGGCTGTGGAAAGTGCTGTCACTGGAGTTTGGGAGTACGAGTGTGTACTTAATACTCCACTGAGTCTGTTCTCTAGCAATTGTAGCGCTACAGCTCCCTTCCCCTGTCCTCCTCTTACACAATCTACCTCAAGCCCAGTCTCTCTCTCTCTCTCTCTCTCTCTCTCTCTCTCTCTCTCTTTCTCTCTCTCTCTCTCTCTCTCTCTCTCCCCCTCTCTCTCTCCCCCTCACTCTCTCCAAATCTCTCTCCTCTCAAGCCCTCTCTCTCCCTTTATGCCCCTCTCTCTCTCCCCCTCTCTCTCTCTCTCCCCCCCCTCTCTCTCTCTCCAAATCTCTCTCCCTCTCCAAATCTATCTCCCTCTCGCTCTCCCTCTCTCTCTCACTCCCCCCCCTCTCTCTCTCTCTCTCCCTCTCTCTCACTCCCCCTCTCTCTCCCTCTCTCTCTCTCTCTCCCCCTCTCTCTCACTCCCCCCTTTCTCTCCCCCTCTCTCTCACTCCCCCCTTTCTCCCCCCCTCTCTCTCCCCCTCTCTCTCGCTCCATCTCTTTCTTTCTCTCTCTCTTTCGCTCCCTCCCTCTTTCTCTCTCTCTCTCCCTTCTCGTCACCATATTATTTCTGCAGCTCCTCTGCCAGACCGTATCCCAGCAGGTGGTGATATATATCTAATGAGCTTTGGGTTCCAGTGTAGCATGACGCCCCCCCGGTCCCGGTCCTGCCCTACTCCATCAGGCTCACACACTGGAGAACTAGTGGCTTTTTATTAGAGGAGGGAGAGTGATCCCTTTCTCAGCAGCTCCCTGCCATCCACCTCTGATTCTTCAGGCTCTCTGTGCAATGAGAGGACAGAAAGAGAGAAAGAGAAGTCCAGCTTTATTTCTCACAGAGACTGCTCTATTGGCCCTATGCAGTACTGTATTTGCTAGCTGCGCACTGAGAACGACAGTCTAAAACCTTCTGTCTTTTTTTTTAATCAAAAGACAGCAGTGAAATAATTCAGCATCCTCATTATTACATACATCATGTGTAGAACGTGAGGGATATGTTCATGTTTATTTATGGTTGGTTGCCATTTTTGTCCTCCAGATCTCAGGAAGACGTTTGACCAGGAACCCCTGGGAAAGGAAGTGTCTCTAGAACAGGAAGTTCTTCTTCAGTGCCGCCCACCAGAAGGGATCCCTGCTGCTGAGGTAAGGGTTAAAGGTTATGGCTAAAAGGATCAGTGATTTACTGGTATTTTGTCTTCATATGAATGAAGTAAAGTAAGTAACCTTCGCTGGTTTACAGGCATTCACCAAGTAAACCCTGAACATGCAGAACTTAGTTGTGTCTCTGGAGCGCTACTGTAAGCAGTAAGAGCCTAAAGCTGTGGCCCCATAATGTCAGCTACACTGGGGCCTCACTTCTTAACCAGGTCTCTACTCCTCCCTAACAGATGGCAACTCCAGCTCCTTTCTGCTGATCTTAACGTGTAGAGCTGGCTCTGCCGCAGCAATATGACAAACCACTAAGACGTATAACTCTTACAACAACAAATTGGTTTCCGGCCTCATTGTGTCCCTTTTTTTTACCCACCTATTCGGTCAGAGGAAATCCTTCAAGTGCACTTCCTGCAGGGAAGATTAGCCGAATCAATTGGTTTGGCTAAGTTTAGTCTCAGAGCTACTTCCTCACCCTGTGTTCGCGATGCTTCCTAATGTGTTATGGCTAATACCATGAACCACATTCCTGGAGGCTTATTTGAATATAGCATGTATTAACCTTTCTGATCTCCCCATCCCGGATCCGGGTTCGTGAATACAGACTCAAGCTCATTACCATAACGCAACGTTAACTATTCATGAAAATCGCAAATGAAATGAAATAAATATGCTAGCTCTCAAGCTTAGCCTTTTGTTAACAACACTGTCATCTCAGATTTTCAAAATATGCTTCTCAACCATTGCAAAACAAGCATTTGTGTAACAGTATTGATGGCTAACGTAGCATTTAGCATTAGCATTCAGCTGGCAACATTTACACAAAAAAACAGAAAAGCATTCAAAAAAATCATTTACCTTTGAAGAACTTCAGATGTTTTCAATGAGGAGACTCTCAGATAGCAAATGTTCAGTTTTTCCTGAAAGATTATTTGTTTAGGACAAATCGCTCCGTTTTCTGCGTCACGTTTAGCTATGAAAAAACCCCTGTATCCAGGATTGTGTAAATCTATCAGCAAGCTCATTAGCATAACACAACGTTAACTATTTATGAAAATCGCAAATGAAATGAAATAAATATGCCATCTCTCAAGCTTAGCCTTTTGTAAACAACACTGTCATCTCAGATTTTCAAAATATGCTTCTCAACCATAGGAAAACAATCATTTGTGTAAAAGTAGCTAGCTAGAGTTAGCATTTCGCGTTAGCATTTAGCGTTAGCATTAGCGTTAGCATCCAGCACGCAACATTAACAAAAACATAAAAACCTTCAAATAAAATCATTTACCTTTGAAGAACTTCTGATGTTTTCAATGAGGATACTCTCAGTTAGATAGCAGATGCTCAGTTTTTCCAAAAAGATTCCTTGTGTATTAGAAATAGCTCCGTTTTATACATCACATTTGGCTACCAAAAAAAATCCATAAATTCAGTCCTCAAAACGCAAACTTTTTTCCAAATTAACTCCATAATATTGACTGAAAACATGGCAAACTTTGTTTAGAATCAATCATCAAGGTGTTTTTCACATATCTCTTCATTGATACATCGTTCTTGGACACATGCTTTCTCCCCTGAATCAAATGGTAAAGTAGAAGCAGCTGGCAATTGCGCACCGAATTCGACGCAGGACACCAGGCGGACACTTGGAAAATGTAGTCTCTTATGGTCAATCTTCCAATGATATGCCTACAAATACGTCACAATGCTGCTAAGACCTTGGGCGAACGACAGAAAGTGTAGGCTCATTCCTTGCGCAATCACAGCCATATAAGGAGACAATGGAAAACAGAGCTTCAGAAATTCTGCTAATTCCTGGTTGATGCATCATCTTGGTTTCGCCTGTAGAATGAGTTCTGGGGCACTTACAGACAAAATCTTTGCAGATTCTGAAACTTCAGAGTGTTTTCTTTCCAAAACTGTCAAGAATATGCATAGTCGAGCATCTTTTCGTGACAAAATATCGCGCTTAAAACGGGAACGTTTTTTATCCAAAAATGAAATAGCGCCCCTAGAGCTCTAACTGGTTAATAGTAATTGTTAGAATCTTAAGAGGGTGTATCTTTTAAGTGGCCTGGTAGATTTGAGATTAAGTTGTTTCTGTCTCAGATATGCATACCTTTCAGGATGTCTTACTTAAATAAATTGGGCAATGGTTGGCATGTCATCGGGAGGGGAAACATGAAGTTATCTGCAATGAGAGCAGGGCTCCTGAACAGGGCCACTGTGTATTATCCTCCCTCTGTCAAGTAGCACTTCTCCCTACCCCTCCATTCCACTACCTAACACGTTGTGGTGAATTCAAAGGCCTTCGTTATAGATTACAGGGACCGAGAGTGGGAGAGTGAGAGAGTGAGAGAGTGAGAGTGAGAGTGAGAGAGTGAGGGTGTGGGAGAGTGGGAGAGTGGGAGAGTGAGAGAGTGGGAGAGTGAGAGAGTGGGAGAGTGAGAGAGTGAGAGAGTGGGAGAGTGAGAGAGTGAGAGAGTGAGAGAGTGGGAGAGTGGGAGAGTGAGAGAGTGATATGTTCTAACTTGTTCTACTAACACACTGAAGCATCAGGACCAGAACATCCAATCAATCAGAATAAAAATAATTACAACACAATCAAAACAAAACTACATTGCTTATTGGGAAACATAAGCACAGAGCAAAATGCAGTGCTGTCTGGCCCTAAATCGACAGTACACCGTGGCTAACTATTTGACCATGGTTACTGATCAAAACCTTAGAAAAACCTTGACAAAGTACAGGCTCAGTGAGCACAGCCTTGCCATTGAGAAGGGTAGACACAGGAAAACCTGGCTCCCTGTAGAGGAAAGGCTGTGCAACCACTGCACCACAGCAGAACCTGAGACAGAGCTGCATTTCCTGACAAAATGTCAAAGATATAAAACAACTAGATAGTGTCATTTCCCCAAATTCGACATTGCTGCCTGCCATAAGTTGAGGGACAGTGTCTGACAGACCAACCAACCTGCACATGTCCTCTATGCTTATTGTTAAATATGTGGTTATTTTGACCCTTGGTTATTGTTGTTACTGTAGTCCTGTTGGCAATTTTGATTCTTATTATCTTAATATTGTAAATATCCAAAGTAAGCTTTGGAAATATGTACATTGTTACGTAATGCTTATAAAGCAAGTTGAATTGAATTGAATTGAGAGAGGGCCAGAGAGAGAGAGAGAGATTGAGCCAGAGAGAGAGAGAGATTGAGCCAGAGAGAGAGAGATTGAGCCAGAGAGAGAGAGATTGAGCCAGAGAGAATAAGTATCCTTTGCAGTGAGTTCTTCTCAGGTCTGAACTCTGAAAAGGCCTGCGACTGACCTGGAAAAGCTGAGTTAAGTGAGTGGGACTTCATTGCCTTTATCCTCGGTGAGAAGTGCTGACAAAACTAAACGGAGAGAAAAGTTTGGGCCGAAACTCTACTTCTTACTTCTTCTAATAGGCTTTTTTCTATCGGTGATTCCAACTGTTTGTGTCAGCATGATTCCAATCAAGCTTCTTCGCTCTGATTGGCTCAGTGGGATAATTCATTCTGATGACACACCTGTGACGGAGCAGAGAGAATCAATGATATCACTGCCATCATCAACAAAGGTGCCTGAAGTCTGAATGGAATGACAGATTGTAGTTTGTATGGAATAAAAATGGAGGGGATACTGTATTGAAGTGGAAGCCTAGGCAGGTGTCCAGCGTCATTAATTATTTACACACTTGCTTACCTCACTTGAATAAAGACACCAGTCCATTACCCTTATTTTTCTTATTTTCTGAAGTAAAACACAGCTGTTGAAAGAGAAAATAGACCCGAACTGATCCTGAGAGCCTTTTTCCTCTCTCTCTTTCTCTCTCTCTCTCTCTCTCTGTTTGTCAGGCATTTTCTCACAGAAACGCTTTAGGAACCCGGCTAGGGAAAAACAGATGGGCCCAAGTCTGTGGTTGCATATGCATCTGCAGAAATATGTAGCAGAGTCACTGCAGAGGAAAGAGCTGTTGTATTCCAGCCACAGGGAGACAGAGAGGGAGAGAGAGAAGAGCTGTCGTATTCCAGCCACAGGGAGACAGAGAGGGAGAGAGAGAAGAGCTGTCGTATTCCAGCCACAGGGAGACAGAGAGGGAGAGAGAGAAGAGCTGTCGTATTCCAGCCACAGGGAGACAGAGAGGGAGAGAGAGAAGAGCTGTCGTATTCCAGCCACAGGGAGACAGAGAGGGAGAGAGAGAAGAGCTGTCGTATTCCAGCCACAGGGAGACAGAGAGGGAGAGAGAGAAGAGCAGTCGTATTCCAGCCACAGGGAGACAGAGAGGGAGAGAGAGAAGAGCTGTTGTATTCCGGCCACAGGGAGACAGAGAGGGAGGGAGAGAGAGGAGCTGTTGTATTCCAGCCACAGGGAGACAGAGAGGGAGAGAGAGAAGAGCTGTCGTATTCCAGCCACAGGGAGACAGAGAGGGAGGGAGAGAGAAGAGCTGTCGTATTCCAGCCACAGGGAGACAGAGAGGGAGAGAGAGAAGAGCTGTCGTATTCCAGCCACAGGGAGACAGAGAGGGAGAGAGAGGAGAGCAGTCGTATTCCAGCCACAGGGAGACAGAGAGGGAGGGAGAGAGAGAGAAGAACTGTCGTATTCCAGCCACAGGGAGACAGAGAGGGAGAGAGAATAGCTGTTGTATTCCAGCCACAGGGAGACAGAGAGGGAGAGAGAAGAGCTGTCGTATTCCAGCCACAGAGAGGGAGAGAGAAGAGCTCTTGTATTCCAGCCACAGGGAGACAGAGAGGGAGAGAGAGAGAGAAAAGCTGTCGTATTCCAGCCACAGGGAGACAGAGAGGGAGGGAGAGAAGAGCTGTCGTATTCCAGCCACAGGGAGACAGAGAGGGAGAGAGAGAATAGCTGTTGTATTCCAGCCACAGGGAGACAGAGAGGGAGAGAGAGAGAGAGAGAAGAGCTGTCGTATTCCAGCCACAGGGAGACAGAGAGGGAGAGAGAGAGAGAAGAGCTGTCGTATTCCAGCCACAGGGAGACAGAGAGGGAGAGAGAAGAGCTGTCGTATTCCAGCCACAGGGAGACAGAGAGGGAGAGAGAGAGAGAAAAGCTGTCGTATTCCAGCCACAGGGAGACAGAGAGGGAGGGAGAGAAGAGCTGTCGTATTCCAGCCACAGGGAGACAGAGAGGGAGAGAGAGAATAGCTGTTGTATTCCAGCCACAGGGAGACAGAGAGGGAGAGAGAGAGAGAGAGAAGAGCTGTCGTATTCCAGCCACAGGGAGACAGAGAGGGAGAGAGAGAGAGAAGAGCTGTCGTATTCCAGCCACAGGGAGACAGAGAGGGAGAGAGAAGAGCTGTCGTATTCCAGCCACAGGGAGACAGAGAGGGAGAGAGAGAGAGAAGAGCTTTTGAAGGTTGTTGGGTTTGGATCCAGTGGGTTGTCAGTTGTCTCCGTGGCTCTTTTACTAGAGGGCTATGCCCAGGCCAGGGCAGAGAGGGTGAGGCAGGCAGGCAGTCAATGCCAGGCAGCGAGGCGGTGGCCTAATGTGCCCATTCTGCCCATGTCTTACAGCACTATGCTAAATCACTTAGATGGATTCTCATGGACTCAGCTTTATTTTCCAGGCGTACTGTAGATGGTGCTACGCGAGGATTCACATCACAGATTCGAATGAAAACAAAACATAATACTGTACTCACGCACACACACACACACATGCACGTACTGTACACACACACATACAAACACACAGTTTGACCTGGTATGGACCTTGGATGCTGGGAGCAGCTTTTGTATTTTTTGTGGTCCTTCATTACTGTATTGGATTGAACATGACAGCTGATGGTCAGATAGTCAGTTTATTGGCAATGTATGTCAAAATCACAGTAGTATTACTATTGAATTATTCCTGTTTTCTGAGGACAACCATTTCTATCTACTCTGGTGCTGTTTTAAAGGGGATTCTCAACATTTAATCCATAATGGCATCTACTGTATGCACCACACCCTCCACAATTATGGGATAATCTCTGATCATCTGAGATTACACAGGTAGCCTACTTCTCCTGTTGACCTTTTACAATATTAATCTGCTCCCAGGTTTTTTTTTTGTCTGTCCTTTTCCAATTATTGGATTTATGTCATATTGAAGCACATACTCCTGAAAATATGAAAATGTATTGTGAACACAAAATACTGGTATAGGAGTGGTTTAAAAGCACCACTTTTGATGTGTTTTGGTGGTTTAAAAGCGCTGACATCATCAATGCTTTGATGCTGACCTGCAGTAGCCAAAATAATCTGCATTGGCACAAGATAACAAGTTATAATGATTCCTCTACAGCAAGAAACTGTTTCAAACCAGAATATGCCGTCATTATGACGTCCTATTCCAGATTCAGCCCACTGTGGTGATGCAGCATACTTTCAGCCCACTGTGGTGATGCAGCATACTTTCTGCCCACTGTGGTGATGCAGCATACTTTCTGCCCACTGTGGTGATGCAGCATACTTTCTGCCCACTGTGGTGATGCAGCATACTTTCAGCCCACTGTGGTGATGCAGCATACTTTCTGCCCACTGTGGTGATGCAGCATACTTTCTGCCCACTGTGGTGATGCAGCATACTTTCTGCCCACTGTGGTGATGCAGCATACTTTCAGCCCACTGTGGTGATGCAGCATACTTTCTGCCCACTGTGGTGATGCAGCATACTTTCTGCCCACTGTGGTGATGCAGCATACTTTCTGCCCACTGTGGTGATGCAGCATACTTTCTGCCCACTGTGGTGATGCAGCATACTTTCTGCCCACTGTGGTGATGCAGCATACTTTCTTGTTGTGAGAAAGAAACAGAAAAAGATGAACATCCCCAGTACACAGTACACAGACACAGTACACAGTACACAGTACACAGTACACAGACACAGTGTGTTCCTCCAGGGAATGGGTTGAGACAGAGGAGGAATAATCCTTCAGGCCTCACAGACCCTTTACACAGCTAGCCCTGATGCTACACATTGATGTCTGATGTACCGATAGATATTGGAACAAACACGCACTCCCACTCTAACTACTCAACACACACGCACACAAACTAACCTTGTGGAGACGTACAGTTCAGTCCCATTTTCCCTAACCCCTGAACCTAACCCGTACCCTAACCTTGACCAATAAACCTATCCTTAACCCGTACCCTTACCTTAACCATAACCCTGACCTTAAACATTACCCTGACCTTAACCCTAACCCTGACCTTAACCCTAACACTGACCTTAACCCGAAAACCTAACCGTAACCCTAAACCTAGCTCCTAACCCTAAAACTAACCCTAGCTCCAAACCTTAACCCTAAAACTAACCCTAGCTCCTAATTCTAACCCTAAACCTAATTCTAACCCTAACACTAATTCTAACCTTAACCCTCATCCCCCTACAGCTTGTGGGGACTAACAAAATGTCCCCAAGTTTGACTTCTGGTCTCCACTAGTATAGTTAAACACACACAGATGCACATGCACGCGTGCACACACACACACACACACACACACACACACACACACACACACACACACACACACACAAAGAAAACAAGCTGCAGCAGACATTTATTTTGGCTCCTCTCACCAACATTACCAATGAGGCTTTGGCCTGAGAGGACTGAAATACTGGGATTGAGGTTTCTGAAATAGCACAGCAGTTGAGTCATTTATATAAGTCTTACTGTGTGCTCTGAATACATTAGACATAAACCAGGCTCCCCTAAAAGTCATTGTTACATGTGTTTCCATCCCCATACATATTTAATGTACTTAATCAAGAGCAGAGGAAAAATGAAATCCGAGAGGCTATTCTAGTGGGAGTAATGGTTTGGTGAGACCACCATTTTGGTTTCTCATGGTTTCTGTAAAGCTCACTCAAGAGAGATCAGGCTAGAAGTGAGGGAGTAGGGGGGATATAGATAGAGAAGAAGGAGAGAATGTTGGACCCTTTCATTATCTTTGTAAGGCCTTGTCATTAAAGCCCAGAGGGCATAAAGGGTCAACTCACACCGGTGGCACACAGTCTCCTCCTTTCACACCATGAAGATGTGGCAAGCAGCTCCTAAAACCAACTTACATCTGCCATCTGAAAGAATGTGGCTTTATCGTTCTCCCTCTCTCTCTCTTTTCTTCTCTCTTTTCTTCTCTTCCTACCCTCCGTCTCTCGCTCCACTTCAAAGCACTTGTCACAGCCCCCAGATAAAGACAGGGTTCAGGGGTGACGTGGCGCAGCCGCTTTGCTGCTGAGCCTGTTGCCATGGAAGCAGGCTTTTAATTCAGGCATCTCGTCGTCTGCCGGGGTCCTGCCGTGTTATCATGGGTAACGAGTCATTGGTGCTCCACGGGGAAGAGGCCCCTCTAAGTCCAAACGGATTTACACACCAGAGGAGAGGAGGAGAGAAGAGGAGAGGGGATGAGAAGAGGAGAGGAGGAGAGAAGAGGAGAGGAGGAGAGAAGAGGAGAGGAGGAGAGAAGCGGAGAGGGGATGAGAGAGGGCTAGGAAACAGAACCATGTCTATATTTTTTACATTTGAGTTATTTAGCCGACAGTCTTATCCAGAGTTACTTATAGTCATTGCATTCATCTTACCACATATCAGTCATAGTCAGTACATTTTCCCTCAATTAAGTTCTCCCAGGG
The DNA here is from genome assembly GCF_057628025.1 of Oncorhynchus mykiss. Lineage (NCBI taxonomy): Eukaryota > Metazoa > Chordata > Actinopteri > Salmoniformes > Salmonidae > Oncorhynchus > Oncorhynchus mykiss. The sequence continues at coordinate 38,947,086 of NC_143026.1, read as the reverse complement.
TCTTGAATTTGATGCGAGCCTCGACTGGGAGCCAGTGGAGAATGCGGAGGTGGTAGGTGACATGGGAGAACTTGGGAAGGTTGAACACCAGGTAGGCTCTCACCTACATATCCTCTCACCCATAGTAGCAGGATTATGACTTTCACGGGGAAAACACATTTGTTCCAAATTAATCTAACAATGGTCAAATTAGTGAACTCATTGCTCATTGTTTTCACTGAATCATTGTTCATACTAAAAAGGCAGACGTTTTACGTGTCCCTACTCGATTGTGTTTTTTGTTTGTTTATTTGCATTTTTGTACTTATTTTGTACATAATGTTGCCGAAAATGATCTAAACTAACTTCTGGACATCAGGACTCCGATTACTCACCACGGACTGGCAGAATCCTTTTATTCCTTTGACGAGTCTGACGAGTTTGGAGGGTAAAATCCATCATTCCACGGTTTCTGGTTGGGGAAGGTTTTAATAGTTGATGTGGGTACAACATCACCGATGCACTTGCTAATAAACTCGCTCACCGAATCAGCGTATTCATCAATATTATTGTCCGACGTTATGCGGAACATATCCCAGTCCACGTGATCGAAGCAATCTTGAAGCGCGGAATCAGATTGGTCGGACCAGCGTTGAACAAACCTGAGCGTGGGCGTTTCCTGTTTTAATTTCTGTCTATAGGCTGGGAGCAACAAAATGGAGTCGTGGTCAGATTATCCAAAATGTTTTCCGCCCGGGTAGCGCATTCGATATGCTGATAAAATTTAGGGAGTCTTGTTTTCAGATTAGCCTTGTTAAAATCCCCATCTATGGGGATGTGATTATAATCGAAGAGAATTCTCTTGGTAGATAATGAGGTCGACATTTGATTGTAAGGAATTCTAGGTCAGGTGAGCAAAAGGACTTGATTTCCTGTATGTTGTTATGATCACACCACGTCTCGTTAATCATAAGGCATACCCCCCGCCCTTCTTCTTACCAGAGAGATGTTTGTTTCTGTCGGCGCGTTGCGTGAAGAAACCTGGTGGTTGTACCGACTCCGATAGCGTGTCTCGAGTGAGTCACATTTCTGTGAAACAAAGAACGTTACAATCTCTGATGTCTCTCTGGAAAGCAACCCTTGCTCGGATTTCATCTACCTTGTCAAGAGACTGGACGTTGGCGAGTAGTAAACTCGGGAGCGGTGCACGATGTGCCCGTCTACGGAGCCTGACCAGAAGACCGCTTCTTCTGCCCCTCCTGCGGTGCTGTTGTTTTGGGTCGCCGGCTGGGATCCGATCCATTGTCCTGGGTGGTGGACCAGACAGAGGATCCGGGAAAGTCGTATTTCTGGTCGTAATGTTGGTGAGTTGACGTTGCTCTTATATCCAATAGTTCCTCCCTACTGTATGTAATAAAACCTAAGATTTCCATCATTACGTTTGCCGATGACACAACAGTGGTAGGCCTGATCACCGACAACGACGAGACAGCCTATAGGGAGGAGGTCAGAGACCTGGCCATGTGGTGCCAGGACAACAACCTTTCCCTCAACGTGATCAAGACAAAGGAGATGATTGTGAACTACAGGAAAAAGAGGACCAAGCACGCCCCCATTCTCAGCAACAGGGCTGCAGCGGTGCAGGTTGAGAGATTCAAGTTCCTTTGTGTCCACGTTACTAACAAACTAACATGGTCCATGCACACCAAGACAGTCGTGAAGAGGGCACAACAAAAGATATTCCTCCTCAGGAGACTGAAAAGATTTGGCATGGGTCCTCAGATCCTCAAAAGTTTATACAGCTGCACCATCGAGAGCTGGTTGCATCACTGCCTGGTATGGCAACTGCTCGGCCTCCTACCGCAAGGCACTACAGAGGGTAGTACATCACTGGGGCCAAGCTTCCTGCCATCCAGGACCTCTATACCAGGCGGTGTCAGAGGAAGGTCCTCAAAATTGTCAAAGACTCCAGCCACCCTAGTCATAGACTGTTTGTACCTAATGGCAAGCGGTACCGGAGCGCCAAGTCTAGGTCCAAGAGGATTCTAAACAGCTTCTACCCCCAAGACATAAGACTCCTGAACACCTAATCAAATGGTTACCCAGACTATTTGCATTGCCCCCCCCCCCCCGTCTTTTACACCGCTGCTACTCTCTGTTGTTAACATCTATGCATAGTCACTTTAATAACTCTACCTACATATTACCTCAACTAACCGGTGCCGCTGCACATTTATTTTGTACCGGTACCCCCCTGTATATAGTCTCGCTATTGTTATTTTACTGCTGCTCTTCAATTTCTTATCTCTTATTCTTATCTGTATTTTTTTCAACTGCATTGTTGGTTAGGGGCTCGTAAGTAAGCATTTCACTGTAACCTGTTGTATTCGGCGCATGTGACTAAAAAACATATGATTTGATCTGATTTGATTTACAGTCTATTTCATACACACCAATCTAGAAAAGCTTGAATCCCTGGCCAGTCCAGTTTGCACTTTTTCTCTCATGCTGTGTAACTGGTATTCTTCAGTCTAAATATACTTTTAGCCCCGGTCCCTCTTCACAGGGAAGGCTAAGGTGTAAAGTACACAACAGGCCGTCAGTCAGGTCACCGTGCCAGTGAACAGCAGAGTGCTTCTCCGCACACCATCAGATGAGCAGAGGAGACAAGGCGAGGGTGGAGGGTATGAGCCCTTTTGAGTGCCTGGTCATTGGAGGAACAGTGGAGGAACAGGACGTGTGTGTTCATTAGTGCGACCCAGGGGAGAGTGTGTGTCAGGAGGCCAGACCTAATCCCCATGGCAACCAACCCAATGACTCCCCTTCAGGATGCTGCTTGTCAATCATCTCAGTCGTGATGTGTTCCTGGGGTATGATTCACGGCTCTGGCTCGCTTTCTCATTTTCTCTCTCCTTTCTGTTTTTTTGCTCTCTCTCCTTCTCTTTGTGTGTCTCGGAGTCGCAGAGTCAAACGTGAACAAACATCCATTTGTAACGGCTCCAAAAGGAATGTCACAGGTAGATGAAAGCGAGGAACACAGTACAGTAGTACTGTGTGCAGGACAATAGCACCTAGGTCTCTTAAAAGTCCTGCAGGGGATAACTCCTCTTCTTGTCGGTTAGACATGTTCCCTTCCCATGTTCCCTCCTCTTCTTGTTATGATCAATGTTCCCTTGAAGTTGTGCGCATGTGCGGCCGTGCAGCTCCCCCGGGACTGCCACGCAGAAGTAATATTAGCCTGCGCAGAGAAGAACGAGATTGAACTTCCCTAGACTTTTTAGAGTTTTCCCCGCTAGTTAACACTATCGATGTTTCCCTTTACTTTGGGAATTGTGACACTTTCAACGCAACATACAGAAACAAAAGTAACTATGCAAGACTTAGTTTGCAAAACGAACTATGCAAGATATTTTCTTGGAGGCAGAATGCATCGGAGTAGGATTCTATTGCATTGACAGGCACGACTCAGGCCCGTACTCTACACAGACCGGTGCGCGATAACAAATCAGAGCCGCAGTAGGCCTACAGTGTATGAAAATGGACCATTGCCATATATGGATCTGTGCCATTCACTTTAAACTGGACTATGTGTACAGCGTGAACGGACGTGAGTAGTTTATTATGAGATCAAAGTGAGAGCTACATGTGTGCACATTTGTACATATCCTTTGCTAGTTAGTGAGTTTGCATTATGCCCTGAATATATTCTACCATGCCCAGAAACCTGCTCCTCTTATTCTCTGTCCCCAACGCTCTAGGCGACCAGTTTTGATAGCCTTTAGCCGCACTCTCATACTACTCCTTCTCTGTTCCGCGGGTGATGTGGAGGTAAACCCAGGCCCTGCATGTCCCCAGGCACCCTCATTTGTTGACTTCTGTGATCGAAAAAGCCTTGGTTTCATGCATGTCAACATCAGAAGCCTCCTCCCTAAGTTTGTTTTACTCACTGCTCTAGCACACTCTGCTAACCCTGATGTCCTTGCTGTGTCTGAATCCTGGCTCAGGAAGGCCACCAAAAATTCAGAGATTTCCATACCCAACTATAACATCTTCCGTCAAGATAGAACTGCCAAAGGGGGAGGAGTTGCAGTCTACTGCAGAGATAGCCTGCAAAGTAATGTCATACTTTCCAGGTCCATACCCAAACAGTTCGAACTACTAATCTTGAAAATTACTCTCTCCAGAAATAAGTCTCTCACTGTTGCCGCCTGCTACCGACCTCCCTCAGCTCCCAGCTGTGCCCTGGACACCATTTGTGAATTGATCGCCCCCCATCTAGCTTCAGAGTTTGTTCTGTTAGGTGACCTAAACTGGGATATGCTTAACACCCCGGCAGTCCTACAATCTAAGCTAGATGCCCTCAATCTCACACAAATCATCAAGGAACCCACCAGGTACAACCCTAACTCTGTAAACAAGGGCACCCTCATAGATGTCATCCTGACCAACTGGCCCTCCAAATACACCTCCGCTGTCTTCAACCAGGATCTCAGCGATCACTGCCTCATTGCCTGTATCCGCTACGGAGCCGCAGTCAAACGACCACCCCTCATCACTGTCAAACGCTCCCTAAAACACTTCTGTGAGCAGGCCTTTCTAATCGACCTGGCCCGGGTATCCTGGAAGGACATTGACCTCATCCCGTCAGTTGAGGATGCCTGGTCATTCTTTAAAAGTAACTTCCTCACCATTTTAGATAAGCATGCTCCGTTCAAAAAATGCAGAACTAAGAACAGATACAGCCCTTGGTTCACCCCAGACCTGACTGCCCTCGACCAGCACAAAAACATCCTGTGGCGGACTGCAATAGCATCGAATAGTCCCCGTGATATGCAACTGTTCAGGGAAGTCCGGAACCAATACACGCAGTCAGTCAGGAAAGCTAAGGCCAGCTTCTTCAGGCAGAAGTTTGCATCCTGTAGCTCCAACTCCAAAAAGTTCTGGGACACTGTGAAGTCAATGGAGAACAAGAGCACCTCCTCCCAGCTGCCCACTGCACTGAGGCTAGGTAACACGGTCACCACCGATAAATCCATGATTATCGAAAACTTCAATAAGCATTTCTCAACGGCTGGCCATGCCTTCCGCCTGGCTACTTCAACCTCGGCCAACAGCCCCGCCCCCCCCCCGCTGCTCCTCGCCCAAGCCTCTCCAGGTTCTCCTTTACCCAAATCCAGATAGCAGATGTTCTGAAAGAGCTGCAAAACCTGGACCCGTACAAATCAGCTGGGCTTGACAATCTGGACCCTCTATTTCTGAAACTATCCGCCACCATTGTCGCAACCCCTATTACCAGCCTGTTCAACCTCTCTTTCATATCGTCTGAGATCCCCAAGGATTGGAAAGCTGCCGCAGTCATCCCCCTCTTCAAAGGGGGAGACACCCTGGACCCAAACTGTTACAGACCTATATCCATCCTGCCCTGCCTATCTAAGGTCTTCGAAAGCCAAGTCAACAAACAGGTCACTGACCATCTCGAATCCCACTGTACCTTCTGCGCTGTGCAATCTGGTTTCCGAGCCGGTCACGGGTGCACCTCAGCCACACTCAAGGTACTAAACGATATCATAACCGCCATCGATAAAAGACAGTACTGTGCAGCCGTCTTCATCGACCTTGCCAAGGCTTTCGACTCTGTCAATCACCATATTCTTATCGGCAGACTCAGTAGCCTCGGTTTTTCGGATGACTGCCTTGCCTGGTTCACCAATTACTTTGCAGACAGAGTTCAGTGTGTCAAATCGGAGGGCATGCTGTCCGGTCCTCTGGCAGTCTCTATGGGGGTGCCACAGGGTTCAATTCTCGGGCCGACTCTTTTCTCTGTATACATCAATGATGTTGCTCTTGCTGCGGGCGATTCCCTGATCCACCTCTACGCAGACGACACCATTCTATATACTTTCGGCCCGTCATTGGACACTGTGCTATCTAACCTCCAAACAAGCTTCAATGCCATACAACACTCCTTCCGTGGCCCCCGACTGCTCTTAAACGCTAGTAAAACCAAATGCATGCTTTTCAACCGATCGCTGCCTGCACCCGCATGCCCGCCTAGCATCACCACCCTGGATGGTTCCGACCTAGAATATGTGGACATCTATAAGTACCTAGGTGTCTGGCTAGACTGCAAACTCTCCTTCCAGACTCATATCAAACATCTCCAATCGAAAATCAAATCAAGAGTCGGCTTTCTATTCCGCAACAAAGCCTCCTTCACTCACGCCGCCAAGCTTACCCTAGTAAAACTGACTATCCTACCGATCCTCGACTTCGGCGATGTCATCTACAAAATGGCTTCCAACACTCTACTCAGCAAACTGGATGCAGTCTATCACAGTGCCATCCGTTTTGTCACTAAAGCACCTTATACCACCCACCACTGCGACTTGTATGCTCTAGTCGGCTGGCCCTCACTACATATTCGTCGCCAGACCCACTGGCTCCAGGTCATCTACAAGTCCATGCTAGGTAAAGCTCCGCCTTATCTCAGCTCACTGGTCACGATGGCAACACCCATCCGTAGCACGCGCTCCAGCAGGTGTATCTCACTGATCATCCCTAAAGCCAACACCTCATTTGGCCGCCTTTCGTTCCAGTACTCTGCTGCCTGTGACTGGAACGAATTGCAAAAATCGCTGAAGTTGGAGACTTTTATCTCCCTCACCAACTTCAAACATCAGCTATCTGAGCAGCTAACCGATCGCTGCAGCTGTACATAGTCTATTGGTAAATAGCCCACCCATTTTCACCTACCTCATCCCCATACTGTTTTTATTTATTTACTTTTCTGCTCTTTTGCACACCAATATCTCTACCTGTACATGACCATCTGATAATTTATCACTCCAGTGTTAATCTGCAAAATTGTAATTATTCGCCTACCTCATGCCTTTTGCACACATTGTATATAGACTCCCCCTTTGTTTTCTACTGTGTTATTGACTTGTTAATTGTTTACTCCATGTGTAACTCTGTGTTGTCTGCTCATACTGCTATGCTTTATCTTGGCCAGGTCGCAGTTGTAAATGAGAACTTGTTCTCAACTAGCCTACCTGGTTAAATAAAGGTGAAATAAAAAAAAAATAATAATATTAGCCCAGTTATAGATCATTTATAGTCAGCAATGGGGGAGGGATTGTTCCTTACAGGGGGAGCATAAAACGTGTGCATTTCTAGACATCTTTGAAAAGCGAGTCAGGTAAAGAGCTTTTTTTTTGTTGGTGTTAACGGGGCAATGTTGTATTTTGAAACAGGTTTGAATATGTTAAGTTGCAAATAGGCAGAGGGTAACATAAGTACTGATTCTCAGTAATAATGGTATGGGAATAATGCTGCATTTCATTTTGTAAAGTGGTTTCTTGCATCAAACATTTTCAGTCACCTCCTTGTCTGAAGGACAATTGGATTCGTCTCATGGTATGTAGGCCTACATTGAACACCACACTGCTACTGTAGGCTGAATGGTAGAACAGATATTTCCATGTTAAAATGTCATGGGATGCATTTTCTCCATTGTTTTTGATGGTAAGCAACTCTGGTAGGCCTACATTATGATCAAATAGCCGCAGCAGGCTAATTGACCACTGTCTGAAACTAACTTAAAGCGTCTACACAGCCTCAGGGTTCACAGTAAACGCGCGCCGGAAGTTGCGCTCAGCAGACCTGAAAATTGCTCAGTGGCACATTTGTTTTGAGGGAACATTGGCTATGAGCAGTACTGAGTTATAGGGTACCTATCAAGACTTTAGGTACTTCACCACCCACCCAGGACAGGGTTCTCAGTAGAGCTAAGAATGAGATATGAGCAAGGCTACCACAGCCAACAGCAGTCAACACAAGGAACTAACCGAAGGCAAACCTCGGACTAACATCTATTATACTCATATCCATAACCCCCCCTCATTCAGGGTACATCAGATGTACTGTTGTTTTCCACTTCACACTGATCTAATGCATAAATATGGAGAAGGGCATCACATTTATGTATATCTTTATACCCAGTAAACACACAGCTCTCTCCTTTCTGTCATATTAGTATTTATACACGTTGATTCGGCACATATTTCCATATTCGTAGTCAGGACAGATTTAGGGCATATGGTTTGTTGTCTAGCTCGCTGTGAGTGAATAATTATTCTGTAAGCTTGTGTAGCTCGTTCTCCAGATGTGTAATTTGTGTGTGTAGTGGAGATGTATAGTAATATAGATGACTATATGAATAAATGACACAGGTGCTAACTCAGAGAGATCAGTCAGTCACACAGTGAAGGACTTCTACAGGCTTGTACAGAAAATATCCAGTTTTACTTCACTTGGAATATATTCCCTCAGTGATTACTCTCATTTTCCCTTCCATCCAAATGATCCAACCACCCGGCCCATTTTCAGTGCTTTCCACCCACAGCTTGCCATGGGTTTGTCTTGTATAAATGCAAAAACAAATACGTTTTGCACTCACAGCTCTACATCTTCGTCTCCACCACTAACAACATTTCACAAGATGGGGTTGTTAGGTGTGGTAGCAAGGAGCTCTGCAACCCACCCACAAGGTTCAACCAGCAGTTCTCCCTCTGTTAGAGGGGACAGAGAGCTGTAATGACAGCAGCACCAGGACTAGAGACGGTATGGACAGGTCTTGGGCAGTGGAGGTGGCTTACCCAAACCCAGTAGACAATTAGAGCTGAAGACGAACCTCTCTGACACAGCTGACCTCCACTGTCCCCTTGGCCTCCAGTGGTAATGAGGACGTCTGTGCCTGATAGTGCCTCCTGTTAGTGTTCTAACTGGACGCCCACACACACACACACACACACACACACACACACACACACACACACACACACACACACACACACACACACACACACACACACATATACTAGGCTACACACACACACACACACACACACACACACACACACACACATACTAGGCTACACACACACACACATACTAGGCTACACACACACACACACACTCATACTAGGCTACACACACACACACACACACACACACATTCTAGGCTACACACACACACACACACACACACACACACACACATACTAGGCTACACGCAGGCACGCACAAACACACACACATCTCCAACCACATCGATCCATCATCTTCTTCTTCTCCACGTGCAGGATCTTGTGGGCGTGCCAGTGTGTGCGCATGTACTGCATGTTCATAACCGGCATGTTTTTTGTCTTGTAAGCAGATTAGAATACGGTACTCATTGTTCTTAAAACAATACGTTTTTCCTTTCAAAAAGGAAGCGATTTAGGTCTATACTATAGGACGAGAGATTTGATAATCATTTCACATCCCTCTAATCTAGACAATACAAAACACACCGAGAGAGTCTTAGTAATTAGGAGATAAGAATGAATTGTGTGATTTTGAATCTCGTATTACCCTGGCCTGAATCCAGTCATTTATCTGAGAGTACAGTAGGTGTTCATGAGGAGCTACTAGCTAGGTTCTTCCTCTCTCTCTGTCTGTCCTCTTCATCTCTCCTCTCCCACTCTTCCTCATAAATTGTCATTACGGTATGACTTTATCTCTTCTCAATCCTCTTTTCTTCTTCTCTCTCTCTCTCTCTCTCTCTGTCTCTGTCTCTGTCTCTGTCTCTCTCTGTCTCTCTCTCTCTCTCTCTGTTCTCCCTTTCTCTCTCTGTTCTCCCTTTCTCTCACTCCCTCTCCTTCTGGCAGCCTCATTCCCTCTCCTTCTGGCAGCCTCATTCCCTCTCCTTCTGGCAGCCTCATTCCCTCTCCTTCTGGCAGCCTCATTCCCTCTCCTTCTGGCAGCCTCATTCCCTCTCCTTCTGGCAGCCTCATTCCCTCTCCTTCTGGCAGCCTCATTCCCTCTCCTTCTGGCAGCCTCATTCACTCACCTGCATGTATTATGGTTTTCCGGTCTCTCTCCCTCATCCTCTCTCTCTCTCTCTCTCTCTCTCTCTCTCTCTCTCATCCTCTCTCTCTCTCTCCCTCATCCTCCCCCTCTCTCTCTCTCCCTCGCTCGTCCGCTCTCTCTATTTCTCTCCCACTCTCGCTCTACTTCTGTTTCTTTCTCTCTCTTTCACTGTTTATTTTCTCATCTCTGACATAAAGACTCCCTCCCTCTCTTTATGACAGTTGACATGTGGCTATTTCCCTGCGTTAACGACTAGAATTGTGCCAATTACCTCCCGGAATGTGCCGGTGCCAATCAGCCGGTAACAAGCTCAGTGCCAGCATCTCTCTGTGTGTGTGTGTGTGTGTGACAGGGGGTGTGAACGTTTTTTGAGTTATTTTGATCACTCATATGATGGTTCTAAAATGTGTTATTGTCTCTTCTAGGCTTCCATGGTCACACGTTTACTAGTTATAATTATATTAGTAAAAGTGTAAAAATGACTCATATTGAGTGAACAGTGCATTGACTTTGAGTGACAAATATGAGCCGTGGCAGTCTTTACACATGCGCGCGCGCGCGCGCACACACACACACACGCACACACACACACACACTTTCCTTTCTTTTTTGACAAGAGTTTCCACCTCCTTGTCTCTCCTCCTCGCCTCTCCCTCCCTCTTTCTACAGCGTCAGAAAAGCTCTTTTGTTCTGTTTTTAATTACCCTCACACCGCTCTTGACTTCTGAACGCAGCCTGTTTGGAGAGGTTGCGTCTCTGATTGGTGCAAAATTAGATAACCACCTCTCTGTGCCGACTGTCAATCCCCATTACAAGAACAGGCTTTTCACATACCAAAGCCTGTGGTTAACAGAACAATGTGTCAATCAACTCCATCATGTCTTTGACTCTCTTTCTTCTTACCGTCGTCTCCCTCGTTTGTTTGATTGGAAGCTTTGTCACAACCCCTTTTAGTCGACTCATCAGTACAAAGAGAGAACAGTCTCAAAATGGCCATCAGTCAGTACTACTGTCAGGCTTTCGTTTCTTTTTTTAAACACGGAGGGTATGTTCATAGGGAATCTTCACATGTGATGTGATCGGCCTGGCGTGTCATATTTGTCAGCCTCGTTCACTATTTAATTCAGATGTTCTGAATGGCCGTGTTCCCTTTAGTGTGAGGCAAGGTGAGTGTGTATTCCGTTGGCACACAGAGGACCACACATACTCACCACACACACGGGAATACACACACAGCTCCATCAGGACAAGGGTAAAAAAAAAAAATAACATAACCACTGTCCCAGCAGGCCGAGGCCAATCAGCGTCCCACTCAGCTGTGCTAAACACACACACACACACACACGCGCGCGCTGCTTCCACGGATTTCTGTTTGTGTGTGTTGTTTGCTTGTTTTCCTCAGTAAATGTAGTGATGCGTTTAATCACTTGTGCCTCCCGTCCCCTGGGTTTATATGTAATCCTTATTGATTTACGTTGGTGGACTTTTCTGATTACCACGGGCAGCATCGCTATCTGCTATCATTATGTTGATGACTTTTTTTTTTTCCGCAATGGATTTAATACCCGTCACGTTGATACTCACAAGACATTCACCTCGATTGGTATGCGTGCTGGATTAATGGCGTTTCTACAGAATGGGTTTGTAAAACAGTTTGTTGTATTTCTGTGTCATTTCACTATCTTCCGGGTCATATTCTTGTTCCAACTAACTGACGAAGCCACACCAGGTGTCAAACAGACACTGACATACATACTAAGACAGATGAGATACGTATTGGTAATGATAGGTATCCTTCAATCATTCATTCACTTGACGTGCTTATTACTGTTTATGACAGGGTTTCCCAAACTCGGTCCTGGGGACCCCAATGGGTACACGTTTTGTTTCTTGCCCTAGCAACACACAGCTGATTCACATAATCAACTAATCATCAAGCTTTGATCATTTGAATCGGCTGTGTAGTGTTAGGGCAACAACAACAACAAAACGCTCAACCCTTTGGGGTCCCCAGGACCGAGTTTGGGAAACGCTGGTTTATGACATCAGACGACGGTGTTATTTCTCAGATATCATATTCACCAGACATATTGAGATCTCCTGTTCCCTGTCGTTTCGATCCTCCCCTCGTCTAGTGAAGTGACAGCTATCTCATTATCTCAGGGTTAAAAACACAGCTTTTTCTTCTGTAGGAGAGTCGAGAGCAGATTTGTGTTGTCTCTGCATGCTGTTTGATTGGCCCTGGTATCACCGTGATAAATGATATGAGATGCTATCTAACGTTAGCGGGAGCTGGGCAGACAAGGCACTGGAGGTCTTCATGTCTTCTGCTGCGTTAGGACTGAATACGAGATGGGATGAGAGCGGGTGTATTGTTGTGCTGTGGAGGACAAGAGCCTGGGCTTAATTTCACTGACGAGCCAGACAGCAGGGGAGGGAACCCTAACCACTGCGCTCCATGCGATTGATTTGCCTGATAAATGTTTATGGAGGAAAACACTCATAAACAACATATCAGCAGAGAATTATGACGTTGTGCATCCAGAAGTTTGCCACCGAGCTCTGCCGCTGATTGTTTTTCCGTTCTCTTTTGATGTGAATCTGTCACCACGAGTCTGCGTCTCTTCTGGAGTGGTATTATGTTTATGATGGATGCATTCAGTTTGAGTGGGAGTTTTAAGCTGCCGTTAATTGCTACTAGCTAGAGTGTTGAAAGTAGCTCTGCCTTAAGTCTCCCTGTATTGCTGTTGCAGGAATAATAGGGGTGCAGGCAGGCAGGCAGACAGGCAGACAGACAGACAGACAGGCAGGCAGACAGACAGACAGACAGACAGACAGACAGGCAGGCAGGCAGGCAGGCAGGCAGGCAGGCAGGCAGGCAGGCAGGCAGGCAGGCAGGCAGACAGACAGACAGGCAGGGGGCAGGCAGGCAGAAAGACAGACAGGCAGACAGGCAGGCAGACAGACAGACAGACAGACAGACAGACAGACAGACAGACAGACAGACAGACAGACAGACAGACAGACAGACAGACAGACAGGCAGGCAGGCAGACAGACAGGCAGGCAGGCAGGCAGACAGGCAGGGGGCAGGCAGGCAGAAAGACAGACAGAGACAGGCAGGGGGCAGGCAGGCAGACAGGCAGGGGGCAGGCAGACAGGCAGGGGGCAGGCAGGCAGGCAGGGGGCAGGCAGGCAGGCAGGCAGACAGGTAGGCAGGCAGGCAGGCAGGCAGGCAGGCAGGCAGGCAGGCAGGCAGGCAGGCAGGCAGGCAGGGGGCAGGCAGGCAGGCAGACAGGCAGGGGGCAGGCGGCTCTATACAAGCAGGACCCTCTTTGATGGTGTAGTAGTGATATCTGTCATCTTCAGACACTACAGATGCTAGTGATGGTAGTGAGGCTTCTATCTCACCTGTATCACAATCTGCCCATCTTGTTTAGTGAGACAGTCATCGTGATGCTGGTTTTATAACAATCAGAAGAAAAACACAGGTCTTATCACTCGAAGACTACAGTACACCCACCTATTCTAACACCAGGCACTTGGCTCTCAAGTCATTTCACTGCAGTCACTTAGACTAGCACCTACAGATTATTTAGGCTTGGCAGGGTTCATATGGGAGAATTCTTCAGTTCTCTGAGGTGTAGATCAAGTGTCCTCCAATAGTTCTTAGACAATGGCCAGCCAAACATACTTCTTATCTCTCCCAGGCCTGCTCTGACCTTATCTGGCATCGTCTGCTTGTCAGGAGGAAGCACAATGCACAGGATGTCTCCTGTGCTGTTCACCTCTCTCTATGCACTCAATCCATTCCCTGACTCTGACTACGTACAGGATGTCTTTTCTCGAGAGAAAACAGTTAGACGATTCAGGGGAAAAGTGTGAAGTCTTTGAAACTGCCTTTGTCTGTCTGTCTGCCTGTCTGTGTGTGTGTGTGTGTAATGTGGACCGGTCTCTCTGCCTGAGGCCTTCACACCCGAGGAGGATGAGGTGAAGAAAAGTGTTTCTGTGATTTACTTTCAAATAAAAGCCCCACACGGTTCCCTGTTTTCTGATATTATCAGGAGTTCAATATCTGTATCATTTGGAGAGAAAAACAGAAATTCATAAGGAAAGGTCAAGGAGCTTTGCAGTTCCAAAAATAGCAACGAATTTCCTTTCCTCTCGCTGTCTGACAATACAGTATTACTTTGTTCTGTTCTGGGGAAATGAAAAGAGAACATGATAGCTTTTTATAGAAAGACACGGGCCTCAGAGACATAAACAGTGTTGCTGTAATCCTGGACTTGAGCTTTATTGGAGAGGTGAATGGGAGACAAAGAGAAGAAAATGTCTTTAAACCCTTTAAACACTTCCTTGTGATTTATTCCAGAGGAAATCAGGTTAACGCGTCTGACTGCCGTGCAGTCCCAGTTTCATGTCTGCTCTTACCGACTAGTTTTGATTTCTACTGGTCTTCATTATTCATGGTCTCTCCCTCTTTATCTTTCTTTCTCTTTCTTTCTCTCTCTCTCGCGCTCTCTCTCTCTCTCTGTCTCTCTCTCTTTCTCTCTCTCGCTCTCTCTCTGCCCCTCCCTCCCTCCCAGGTGGAGTGGCTGAAGAACGAGGAGATCATAGACCCTGCTGATGACCGTAACTTCTACATCACCATCGACCATAACCTGATCATCAAACAGGCCAGACTGTCTGACACCGCTAACTATACCTGTGTCGCCAAGAACATCGTCGCCAAGAGACGCAGTACCACGGCAACAGTCATCGTCTACGGTAGCAATCAACTCTCACCGTGACACGTTGACCGTAACAGCCTTCTAAAGTTGCACTGCATGAGGCAACTTGTGGGGTTTTTTCTTAAGGTGTCTGTGAGCAACAGATGTATTCCCAGTCATGTGAAATCCATAGACTAGGGCCTAATGAGTTTATATCAGTTGATTGATTTCCTGATATGAACTGTAACTCAGTGAAATCTTTGAAATTGTAGATTGTTGCGTTTATATTTTTGTTCATTGTAGCTGGATCCTGTCAGGTTGTGGTAGGTGTTTGAATGGAAAGGTTACTCCAGGAATCCTCACCCTCTCCTGAGTCCTGATAAACACTGTACCTCTCTGCTCCCCAGTCTCCCCTTAGGGGATTAGACACGCGTGACAGCACAGACATTCAGGCCTCAGGACTTCTCCCACCCTGGGAGGAACGTAACTACCCCCACCCAGCATGTGAAGTGGCTAAACCTCAGGTTATTAAATCAGTCTGTCAGTCTAGCTAATCATCAGCTAACAGACACGAGGCTGTTTTATAGCCTCAACCTCACAAATACACGCACGTGGCTGTGAGCGCACACACATGATACACACGCAGAAAACCGGACCAGAATGGATGGAGGTTTGCAGGAATTGATGATGTCACCAGGATCAGGTTTCAAATCCATCTCTCCTTCCATCCCTCCAGTGTCTCTCGGCACAGCACATCATCCATAAATCACACACACTGGCCCTGCCATGGAGGATTATGGGGGATTAGGGGGTCCTAAGTTATTGTTGGTGTCCTATTTGTTAATTTATCTATTTTAGTTGTCCATTCTGACAGGCAAGAGCAGCATGTGTGGCTTAGATGAGTCCAGTATGAGGGTGAAGTAGAGCATGTGTGTGTGTGCGTGTGTGTGTGTGTGTGTGTGTCTGTGTCAGCAGACTTTGGGGTCTTCAGGGACTGGGGTCGCTGTCCCTGCTAGGCTTTTCCCTTCACTAATGCAGTCTGGGAGGATTGAGTGAGTGCGCCGGAAGACAGCTTTGATGTTGGCTCATCCTTAAAAGAATACA
Source organism: Oncorhynchus mykiss (assembly GCF_057628025.1). Taxonomy (NCBI): domain Eukaryota; kingdom Metazoa; phylum Chordata; class Actinopteri; order Salmoniformes; family Salmonidae; genus Oncorhynchus; species Oncorhynchus mykiss. Next base: position 38,931,383 of record NC_143026.1, on the reverse strand, counting down.
CCAGAAGCCACTTTCTCTGCCTGGATTGCATCAGTCCCTCTTCCCCGTCCCCCTTCCCTGTATGCAGGCAGGCAGACAGGCAGACAGGCAGACAGGCAGACAGGCAGACAGGCAGGCAGGCAGACAGGCAGACAGGCGGGCAGACAGACAGACGGACAGACAGGCAGACGGACAGACAGAGAGACAGAGAAACGGAGAGAGGGAGAGACCGAGAGGGAGAGGGAGAGGGAGAGACCGAGAGGGAGAGGGAGAGGGAGAGGGAGCGGGAGAGTTTCCCTCGTTACCAGAGGAGACAGACCAGCCCAGTGGTTTTCCAGCCTGCACCACAACAAGGAATCCTGGAAAGGGCTGGGGAGGACCCGCAGAGAGAGGGATGGATGGAAAGAAAAAGAGAGAGACCGAGAAGGAGGAAGAGTAATACAACCCCATAAGTAAAGAAAGAGACAGTGAAGAAAGGCAGGGCTTTGGCTCTGCTCCCGTGGAGTCTGATGCTTGGGGCTTCACTCATCGTAAGCTCTGAGGGGCCTCCAGCTCCTTACATCTGAAATGCCACAGTCGTGTTCTCAGCCACACACCCCACTGTCATTCCAGCTCTGGATTTCCACTGAGACGCAGATGGAATTGGAGGAAAGGAAGAAAGGATTTGAGGGATTCAGATGATGGGAAATACAGCAGCCAGAATAGCCTGTCCACATAGCTAACTAATGAACAGTGCTAACAGTGAGAACCCAAGTGTGCTACAGATTCTTCAATGCCATGTTCATTCGAGCAAAAAAGGGCTGGTGGAAAACACTCACATTCTCCAAGACTCACTCAGTGCCACTATAAAAAGGACAACCATTGTATTTGCTAAAGTGTTAAACATGTTGTTCTCCAATGTTGTTGGGGTTTTTCTACAGTGAATGGCGCCTGGTCAACATGGACAGAGTGGACGGTGTGTAACAGTCGCTGTGGCCGTGGCTACCAGAAGCGCACGAGGAGCTGCACCAACCCAGCACCGCTCAACGGGGGTGCCATCTGTGACGGGCAAGGCATTCAGAAGCTGGCATGCAACCCACTGTGCCCAGGTAGTTACTGCGCCACTTGTCACAACCCTTATGGAGCAGGGGAGTGCAATTTACTGGACAACACAAACAGAGCACTATGTATTTTCATAAATATAGATATCTATCATTCTTACTCTCACTCTTACCCACCCCACTCCGCCCCGCCTCACCCCACCCTGTTTCTTTCCCACTAATTGTCACACTCTCACTCCCACCCTACATGCCTTCTCACCCTCTCCTCCCTCCCTCCCCACCACCATGCCCCCCACTCCCTCCCTCCCCTCTGTGTGTTAGTGGATGGTCTGTGGACAGAGTGGAGTAAATGGTCCACGTGTGG
>NC_143026.1:38917500-38925000 GCF_057628025.1 Oncorhynchus mykiss | reverse complement strand
CACCTAACTTATTGTAGGAAGCTTGTGGAAGGCTACCTGAAACATTTGACCCAAGTTAAACAGTTTAAAATAAATAAATCATGCTCTCTCCTATTATTCTGACATTTCACATTCTTAAAATAAAGTGGTGATCCTAACTGACCTAAAACAGGTAATTTGTACTAGGATTAAATGCCAGGAATTGTGAGAAACTGAGTTTAAATTTATTTGGCTAAGGTGTATGTAAACTTCTGACTTCAACTGTCGCTAAGACACGGTACAGTATGGGAATCAATCAATTATAGAGACTACTTTAGCCAGCCATGCCTGTTGTTGGGGACACAGATATAGAAACCAGTCATATTACTATTCAGGAAGCATCGGAATAATTGACTTAAAAATAGACAATGATTTCCAGTAGGAGCACCACCCTCATCCACAGCTCAGCGATGTCACGTTGAAAGAATAGCCCCAATAGAAACTGGGTGTATAGCGTTGGTTTCCTTTAGGAAGCTCTAGCTAAAGCAGGTTTTTACAGTGGCAACAGACTCACTCAGCATGAATATAACTAAGCAGGATGGGTCCGGAGGTCCCATCATTTAGGCCTGTTCTGACAGTCAACTCCCCCGGCTCTCTGTCTCGGTCTCCTCAGTCTGATTACATGTACACACTCGCCCCATCTATCACACTATAGATTTGACTGTCCATTGACTTGTCTACCTATCCCCCCTCTTCCTCTCCATCAGGAGCTCATTGTTTGTCTGTTTGTGTATGTCCCAGGTGATGGAGTGATGCGGGTGACTGTGTGTGTTCCTGGAAACGTGTCTGTGTGTGTTTAGTGTGCGTTCTCTGGGGTGTTGATTGTTTTTGTGACGTTGTGTTTAGGCCTTTAAAGCACAGTAAGTGTCAACACAGTAGGGATATGTGTGGTGTGTTCAGTCATTTCCATTTTGACCTTCCCTCATACAGCTCGACCATCCCTCTACCCCTCCACCTCTAATGTGGGATTTGATTCCCCAGCCCAGCTGTGACAGATGCAGCGCTGTCGGTGCTATTGACCCTGCCATTCTCCTGCTGTCTATCAGCCTCAGCTAGCTCCTCCTCCCATCCTCCTCTCCATTCCTCCAACCCTCCTCCCATCCTCCTCTCCATTCCTCCTCTCCTCCTCTCCATTCCTCCTCTCCTCCTCTCCTCCTCTCCTTCTCTACCCACAGCCATTCGCTAGTGCTGCTAAAGAGCACTAAACCCATGCAGCTGATGGATAACACCACTTCCCCACAGGCCCTCCTCCTCTCTTCCTCTCCTCCAACGCCCCTGCTCCTCTCATCCCTCTCTCCACACACGGCCCATAGAGACTGAGAGAGGAGAGGGGAGCGTCCAAATCAAGAGAGATTGTTTCCCTGTGCCATCATTCCTCATGCCTTCTCTGTTGCATTGTTTGTTTTTCGGTTTCTTTTAAATTTGATTTTCATCCTCCCGTCCCACCTCCTCCCCCTCTCCCTCCTCTCCCTCCTCTCCCCAAGGTTCCTTTTATCAGAAGTCCTCTGAATTCAACAAAGACAAGATTGATTTGGGATATCCATGTGAGTTATTGTTTTTATTTATGTATTCATTCCTTTTTTCTTCTTTTTTTCACGAGACACTTTAATGGCGAGGTATATTCATGAGGTCTTTACAGTATCTGCATAACAAGCATCTAGCAACCAGGCATTTGCAAACATTGCTCCACTTTCCGATTCGCAATGATGTTTTTACATAGTTATTTGGTCAGATGACAGTGCATAAAGACCTTATATATATACCCTGTCAAATAAAGTGTCCACCTTATTTCCAATTGTCCTCCATAATCACTGCCCTGTACCCTGCCATGCCTCACCCTCCTTCTTTCACTCCCCCTAGCCTCCTGTGGTGGCTCCCTCTCTCTACCTTTCTCTCTCTGCTCTCTCTCGTATCGCGTACCTTGGCTGCTTGACTATCTGTTTTCACCCTGACTGGCCCTCTTACCCTTGGCTGTTAGTGCCCTTCTATCATGTTGGTGCTCATTGTCTCTACGCTGCCAGCCTGCCACTATCTTACCCCAGTCTACAGGGATTTGGTATTTTATTAGGATCCCCATTAGCTGTTACGATAGCAGCACCTACTCTTCCTGGGGTCCACACAAAACATGAAACATTAAATAATACATTATATTAATAGACAAGAACAGTTCAAGGACAGAATTACATGAATGTAAAACGTCACACATAGCGTACATATCAGTATATACACACAATATCTATGTCAAATAGGGGAGAGGCGTTGTTGCTTTATCTGTTTGCTGATCACTTTAGTAATCTTTGATGGAAGGGAGTTCCATGCAATCATGGCTCTATATAATACTGTACGTTTTTTTAATTGGTTCTGGATTTGGGGACTGTGAAAGACCCCTGGTGGCATGTCTGGTGGGGTAAGTATGTGTGTCAGTGCCGCGTCTTTATAACCATTGAATCAACCATGACAGTTTACATTTCAAGGTAACACAAAGTGATGTGGCCTCCTCAACTTGCTCAACAGCAACATTATTCATCATCAGATTCAGCTGTCTAGAATATAGTGAATGATTTGTAACATATACAATGCTCTTAGTTTGAGAGATGTTCAGGACTAGTTTATTACTAGCAAGCCATTCTAAAACTGACAAACTCTGTTTAGGGCTGCATTGATTTCACTAAAAACACACACAGGTTTTGTTTAATGCCAGTGGCAGATCATTGTTAAAAATAGAAAAGAGTACCAAGAGAGCTGCCCTGCGGTGCACCATACTTTACATGTATAACATTCCATTAAAGAAAACCTAAAGCTTTTTCACATCATTCTTTATGTAATTTATCTTGGTTTTTTAATACCATTTGTTTTTGTTCAGTTGAGTCACATTTCTCAATTTACAGTACATTTACCAATCAGATGTGCCAGGCTTATTCCTCACTCCTTTTGCCTCGTCCCTCTCAACCATACATATTTTCAATTCTTCATCAATCCATGGAGCCTTAAGAGTTGTAACAGTCAGTTTCGTAATAGTTGCATGCTTATAAATAACTGGAAGAAACTATTTCATAAATGCATCAAGTGCAGCATCTGGATGCTCCACATTACACATATCAAACCAACAGATATTTTTCTATATTGAACATTGTGTAACGGCTGTTTGAAGAAGTGGACCAAAGCGCAGCGTGGTAAGTGTTCATGAGATTTTAATAGAACTGAACACTGAAATACAAAAACAACAAAGAGAACGAATGAAACCGAAACAGTTCTGTCTGGTGCAGACACAAAAACAGAAAACAACTACCCACAAAACACAGGTGGGAAAAGGCTACCTAAGTATGGTTCTCAATCAGAGACAACGATAGACAGCTGTCCCTTATTGAGAACCATACCTGGCCAAACACACAGAAATAGAAAACATAGAACACAAAACATAGTATGCCCACCCCAACTCATGCCCTGACAAAACCAAAATAGAGACATAAAAAAGTATCTAAGGTCAGGGCGTGACACATTGGAATCAGTACAAAAGCTTTGTATGATCTCTTATACACTACTTTAGGCCCAGCCTTTGGAACTTTGGCTTTTCTATGGACACTATATTATGGCCAGTACATCCAATGGGTATGGATACAGCTTCAGAGTAGAGCTCTACAGCATTGGTGAAAATGTGATCAATACACATGGATGATATAGTTCCTGTACTGTTTGTATATACCCTGGTAGGTTGATTAATAACCTGAACTAGATTACAGACACTGGTTATAATGAGTAGCTTCCTCTCGAGTGGACAGCTTCATGAACAATTCAACTCTCTGTTAAAATCAAACAAATTATCAAGCATTGCACACATATCCAGATAATGAAAGTTAGCAGTTGGTGGCCTATAGCATCACCCCAAAATAGGCTTTAGATGAGGCAGGCGAACCTGCAACCACAACACTTCACCAGCATTAGACATGAGATCCTCTCCAAGCTTTACAGGAATATGGCTCTGAATATATGCAGCAACACCTCCCCCATAGGCATTTCTGTCTCTTCTGTGGATCTTATATCCCTGCATTGCTACTGCTGTATAATCAAATGAATCCTCTGAGTCTCAAAGATGGACAATATATGAATGTTATCTGATCTTAGCAAATTATTGATTTCATGAATCTTATTTCTAAGGCTACATACACTGGGTGAAACGTTAATATTAACATAACATTCAGTTGCATCCCTTTTGCCCTCAGAACAGCCATAATTCACATGGGCATGGGCTCTACAAGGTGTCGAAGGCGTTCCACAGGGATGCTGGCCATGTTGACTCCAATGCCTCCCACAGTTCTGTCAAGTTAGCTTGATGTCCTTTGATGTCCATTCTTGATACTCATGGGAAACTGTTGAGTGTGAAAAACCCAGCAACGTTGCAGTTCTTGACACACTCAAACGGGTGTGCCTGGCACCTTCTACCATACCCTGTTCAAAGGCCCTTAAATATTTTGTCTTGCCCATTCACCCTCTGAATGGCACCACACATACAAAGTCCATGTCTCAATTGTCTCAAGGCTTGGAAATCCTTCTTTAACCTGTCTCCTTCCCTTCATCTACACTGATTGAAGTGGATTTAACATGTGACATCAATAAAGAATCATAGCTTTCACCTGGATTCACCAGGTCAGTCTACAGTGCATTCGGAAAAAATTCAGACCCCTTGAACTTTTCCACATTTTGTTACGTTACAGCCTAATTCGAAAATGGTAGAAACAAAATCTAATCTACACACATTAATGAAAAAGCCAAAATAGGTTTTTAGAAATGTTTGCAAATGTATTAATAATAAACTGAAATATCACTTTCGAGTAGTCCTCATTAAGGAAGATGTTGGTTCCTCTCAAGTTCTTGGCTCTCTCCAGAACAGCCATCTTGTTCTTAAACCTTAGGAACTTGACCACTATTAACCTGGGTGTGTCATCTGGGTTGGTTGCAGGTTTTCCAGACCTGTGGGCGCGCTCCACCTCAATCTTCCTCTGATCTGCAGCTTTTCAGTGAACATTTTTGAGACTTTCTCCTCAGACTCCGTTCAGGTCTCATGTGAAGACTCTATGCCATCCACAACAATGTTATTCCTCCTGGATTGTCTCTCTCTGTTTCCCCAGTCATCTGTAATGATGATTCACAGACAGTGCTTATGCCGTCTCGCTTGGATTTACAGTTTGTTGTCATCTGGCTACCCGTCTCTTTCAGGACATCCACCTCTATGGGAGAACTGCAAACTGTTCTTAAGATCCTAGACCTCTCTGGTCAGGTTGTCCATTTTTTAAATTTATTAGTTGAGTCCGTCCAAGACTGAGGCACCGAGTCTGCCTGAAATATTACACCTCTATGTCTGCTCTCACTCTCTCTTTTACCTCTTTCTCGGGCTCCGCCTCTACGTAGAAAATGAAGTGTTTGATTTTTCTCCTTTTCCGACAGTTGCTCGTGTTCAAAGGGATGTATTAATCTAAGTGATACATTTTAATGCTCGCACTTAGCAGGTTGCTGCCTTTATCATCACGGATAGGAGATTCCTCGAAGGTGGGGATATATGTTAAATAACTACAGGGGAGCTTGGCAAAGGGAGCACAGTGAAATGGCATTTTCAGACTTTCATCATTTGATTCTGGCTGTTTTGTTCTCTCCTCTACTGTGTGTCAGAGTGGGGATTAGTGGCCTAACGTATCTATGTATCTGTGGAGAATCTGCTGTCTTTCATGTGATGTCTATGTTCAGACAAGGGGTATACTGAGGGCTGTATACAGGTAAGGTGACAGGGATAATGGAGTGAAAGAGGTAGATATATATAGGGGTAAGGGGACAGGGATACTGGAGTGATAGAAGTAGATATGTATAGGGGTAAGGGGACAGGGATACTGGAGTGATGGAGGTAGATATATATAAGGGTAAGGGGACAGGGATAATGGAGTGATGGAGGTAGATATATATAGGGGTAAGGGGACAGGGATAATGGAGTGATGGAGGTAGATATGTATAGGGGTAAGGGGACAGGGATACTGGAGTGATGGAGGTAGATATGTATATGGGTAAGGGGACAGGGATACTGGAGTGATGGAGGTAGATATATATAAGGGGACAGGGATAATGGAGTGATGGAGGTAGATATATATAGGGGTAAGGGGACAGGGATAATGGAGTGATAGAGGTAGATATGTATAGGGGTAAGGGGACAGGGATACTGGAGTGATGGAGGTAGATATGTATATGGGTAAGGGGACAGGGATACTGGAGTGATGGAGGTAGATATGTATAGGGGTAAGGGGACAGGGATACTGGAGTGATGGAGGTAGATATGTATATGGGTAAGGGGACAGGGGTACTGGAGTGATGGAGGTAGATATGTATATGGGTAAGGTGACAGGGATACTGGAGTGATAGAGGTAGATATGTATAGGGTTAAGGTGACTAGGCATCAGGATATATGATAAACAGCAGCAGCAGTGTATTGTGTGTGTGTGTGTGTGTGTGTGTGTGTGTGTTGGAGTGCCATTGTGCATGAGTGTGTAGAGTCCTGTGAGTGTGCATAGAGACAGTGCAAAAATACAAATAATGTCAGGGTCAAGGCTGGGTCAACTCAGATGATGTCGGGGTCAAAAGGCTGCTCTTCTCTGGGGCAGGGCTGCGTTCAGGATATTAATGTGTTGGCTCACCATCATTACACTGTGTGTGTGAAGGGCAGCGGGCAGCACTGCTTTGATCCTGGACGCTGATTAGTGCCTTTAAACATTGTCTGAACGAACGCCCAACCAGCTGAGGATGACTATACTCAAACAGACAGTAGAAAGACTAAACTCGACAGCAGCACTGCACTATGATACTGTAGACAACAACACTGACATCCTATACCCTACGACAGAACGGCACAGCGCACGTAATGCGAGAAATAGCCTACAGCGCATATTTCCATTTGCCATACTTTTCCGTTCTCCCAGAACATTTCTTCTGCTGCCTAAGTACTCCCTCTTGCCCCCTCTGCCTCCCACCCCCGCATGTGAAAATAGAGGACTCAGATTGAGTGCCATCTGCATCACTTAAAGACATCAGGCTAATATACGCAAATGGTCCAACGTTCATACCGGTTAGTGATTTATGGCTGTGGGGGCTGGAGTAGTGGTTAATACTGCCATCTACTGGTACACCATTGATCAACACCATTTGGAATCATTTTCCAGTCATACAGTATGAAGCCATCAATGGCTCTTTGATCTGAGCCTTTGTACCATGATGTTCTCTTTTGATTACTGATAATTTATGGACTCCCATCTACTAGTGTTGATTTTTCCCTCGCGACATCTCACCATACACGGCTTGAAATCCTTTGTTCTCTCTTTCTCCTCTCTCTGCTCTGCTCTGTCTGTCTTTCTTTCTCTCTTTCTCTCTCTCGCCTCTCTCTGTTTTTTCTCCCCTCTGTCCTCTCTCTCTTTGTCCCTCTCTCTCCCCCTCCTCTAACTTTCTCTG
>NC_143026.1:38872500-38912500 GCF_057628025.1 Oncorhynchus mykiss | reverse complement strand
TTATGAAGGCCAATGTTACACATGGAATGATTTTATATTGACATAAAAACGGCTGCATTAGGCCTTTAACAGGTCAATACTGACTGGTCCTGATGGTGTGTTGGTCTGACTGCACCTCTCCTTTACACCCTAGTCTTACCACTGACATCAGCGTTGTCCTCTCCTGTCCCCAGCTGATATTCTGACGGCTCCCCCTGACCTGACCTCTGCGTCAGCCATGTACCGTGGACCCGTCTACGCCCTCCACGACGTAGCCGACAAGATCCCCATGACCAACTCCCCCCTCCTGGACCCACTGCCCAACCTGAAGATCAAGGTCTACAACTCCTCTGGTCTGGTCACCCCCTCCGAGGACCTGTCTGACTTCTCCCCCAAGCTGCCCCGTTGCCTGCTGGATGGGGACACCATGGGGAGGAGGACCCAAACCCAGACTTTGCTCCGTACCGGTACCAGGGACCCCTCCTGTACCGCCCTGGGCTCCTTCAACTCTCTAGGGGGGCACCTCATCGTCCCCAACTCAGGTATGGGTCTTTATGGGTCTGTCTAAGGAGGAGGAAGTGTGGTACAGTCTCAAAGTGGGTTGGTGTATAGTATTTTTTTATGTGTGTTTGAGTAAAGTGACGAAAATAATGGTTTTCTTAATATAGGACAGTCAAACAAATGATGCATGCCAGCAGAGCCACAACACAACACTAAACAATACATTCATTGGACTATAACAGTGACAAACGGTGCCCACAAACTGTTAGGGCCGACATAAAGCTTTCCCAACAGCAGTCCCAACATCTTACCACTGGTACACCTGGCTATCAGCAGAGCCTTGTCTGGCAGCCAAACAGTTCATTCAGCCTCATTTACTCCCTTTGTAAAAAACATAGCTGTTATGGCTGACTTCCTTAAACAAATGTGGTTTCTACTGACAATTGGAGATGTACAAACTATGGCATAATGGAACGACGAGTGATAAGAGGCAATCCGTAATTTCGATTAAGACATTAATGAGCGAGCTGGCATGGATGTCGTCAATATAAATATTTGTTCAGCACTTTTGAAATGTACAGGGACAAAATTCAGAACACGGGCCGTTATTACAGTATTCTTCCTGTACACTAAGTCAGAACCGAGGGATGAATAAAGTGGGCATATAAGCAGACAATGAAAGCTCTTTCAATATTCGATAATGACATTCCTCTAAAACAGGCTATAAAGTCAAATCAAATAGATTTTTATTGGTCACATGCACATGGTTAGCAGATGTTAATGCGAGTGTAGCGAAATGCTTGAGCTTCTAGTTCCAGCAGTGCAGTAATATCTAACAAGTAATCTAACAAATCCCCAACAACTACCGAATACACACAAATCTAAAGGGGTGAATGAGAATATGTACATATAAGTATATTGATGAGCGAGCGGAATTGACAAGGTGCAGTAGATGGTATGAAATACAGTATATACATGTGATATGAGTAATGTAAGATGTAAACATTATTAAAGTGGCATTATTTACAGTGACTAGTGATCTATTTATTAATAGGCTACAGATGCACCACCAAGTCAGAACAGTAGGCTACATTATTAGGGGAAAGGGGACACAACATTCACTTAGTATTACTTTCTTAGCTACAATATATTAGCATATTACATAATTTATTGCAGCAGCATACAAGACATTTTTGGACTCGGCTTGTTGTGCTGTGCTCACTTGAACAGGAAGGTGGCGCGGCGGTCCTTCGTTGGCAAATTTTTGTCATCGAAGTCTGGCATTCTTGGGATTTATGGCGCTTTCAAGGCAACTGGGAAGTCGGAAAAAAATAAGGTCGAATCATGACGTTAGTGATCTTCAGGTCGGAGCTCTAGAAAGAGGCCCAAGTTCCCGACTTGGAATTCTGAATTGGATGACCGTTCAAAATGTATTTTCCCAGTCGGAGCTCCTTTTTTCCCCGAGTTCCCAGTTGTCTTGAACTCTGAGATTTCCCAGTTCCGAGTTTCCAGTTGTTTTGAAAGTGGCAGAAATCATGCTGGATTGACACCATGGCCAATGTTGAATGTTTATCCTTTTAAACTTGGAAAAGAGACCCTTAAACCCAGACTTGGGACCACACATCCACTCCACTGAATGGCAGGTTAGTGATTGCTTTGCAATGCTTGCAATTAGCCACTGATTCATTCCAAACCGATCATAGTTGAATTTGCGATTCCCAACTTGTTGTGTAATGTTTATGTCCAATGGCCGATGAGCACCGATATGTTTTATCTATAACTTATCTTCATAATTTCTCTTCATATGACAAGTATTGAAAAGGATTTGCCAGTAGATCGTTGACTACATGATGATGACTGCTAGCTAAGGTTTTGATGTTGATGTATGATGTTGACAGGATCAGTCCAAACAAAGCTGCTGTAGATATAACGTGATTTGACGTCATTTTATGTGCTACTTCATAGTTTTGATGCCTTCACTGTTATTCTACAATGTAGAAAATAGTAAAAATAAAGAAAAACCATTGAATCAGTAGGTGTCTCCAAACAATGAACTTTAAACTGAATAAGTATTCCGGTAAGGCTGTTAAGTTATTTATAAGAAAACGTCCCTGCAGATCCATCTGGCCCTAGCCATAAGCAATTACCAGACCACTTTGGACTTTGTCTAGACTAGATTGGAGATTTGGTGCTTTCATACACTCACAATGACATTGGTTTGAGGTGCTTTATCAGTTCTCCCCATGGTACAGTTCTAGAGCAGGCCTTAGTTAGTAGCTGACAAGGTCTCCTCGTGGTGACTGTTATTAGGAGCTGCCTCCTTAAAGTGACTTAGCACAGTGTAATAACAGGATTAAGAGCCTCTGTGGAGGCTGGACTGACACAGAGATCGTTCTCACACCATCCCCCCATTCCATGCCTTCCTTCCATCCCCCTTCCCACACTACACACCATCCAAGGGCGCTCTAGCTTTCCATTATTTCATTATGAACAGGAGATGATGCTGTGATCCTGACACCGCTTCCCCTCTTATTCACCAGGGATCACCCTTATCCTCTACACATGGCCTGCAATGGGGACTAACGTCATACTGAAGCATGACTCCCTGGAGAGAGAGAGGGAGGGGGGAGCGAGAGGAGAAGCGGAGTGGGGAGCGAGGGGAGTGAGAGGAGAGGAGGAGGGGGGAGCGAGAGGAGAGGAGGAGGGGGAGCGAGAGGAGAGGAGGAGGGGAGGGGGGAGCGAGAGGAGAGGAGGAGGGGGAGCGATAGGAGAGGAGGAGGGGAGGGGGGAGCGAGAGGAGAGGAGAGGAGAAGGGAAGGGGGAGCGAGAGGAGGGAAGGGAGGGTGGAACGAGAGGAGAAGGGGAGGGGGAAGCGAGAGGAGAAGGGGAGGGGGGAGCGAGAGGAGAAGGGGAGGGGAGAGGGGAACGAGAGGAGAAGGGGACAGGGGGGAACGAGGAGAAGGGGAGCGAGGGGGGAGCGAGAGGAGAAGGGGAGGGGGAGCGAGAGGAGAGGGGGGAGGGGGGAACGAGAGGAGAAGAGGATGGTGAGAGAGAAAGAAGGGAAGGGGAGGGAGAAGGGGTAGGGTAGGGAGAGAGGGAAAGAGAGATATGACTCTGAAAGAGTGCTCAAAGCTCTCAGCGGTCAATCAGCGCATGGGTTCCACACAGTGCGTGACAGGGTTGTAAGAGTAGCTGGGTGCCTGGCTGCTCAGAGCACAGAGCACAAGGTTGGTACAGTTCTGCTCTGTTTAGGCCTGTAATACTGCTTACATGATCTGTGGTGTTCCCACGTCGCACACATGTGGTTTGTTTTTAATGCACCACAGATGCATGATGACAGCTGGGAAAAACAGGCGGAAACATTAAAGGATAACAACTTCTAGGGTTTCTGGAGTTGTTCCTCTGGAAAACCATCTCTGGCTGATGTTCCTGTTTAGCCACCTCATCATGTTACACAGGCAGAGAGAAGAACACATCTGTCATAGGATATGTTTTCATTCCTGGGTAATTAAATGCTGTGTGGCAGTAGGAGAGTGGGCATTCTGTACTTAGCATTTCAACTAATATCCTTTTTTTTCTCTTTGAAGCATTTCTCTAAGTGAATGCAGGAGCTCTCTCTCTCTCTCTCTCTCTCTCTCTCTCTCTTTCTCTTTCTCTTTCTCTCTCTCTCTCTCTCTCTCTCTCTCTCTCTCTCTCTCTCTCCCTCCCTCTCTCCCCTTCTCTCTCTCTCTCTCTCTCTCTGTCTCCCTCTCTCTCTCTCTCTCTCTCTCTCTCCCCTTCTCTCTCTCTTTCTCTCTCTCTCTCTCTCCCTCCCTCTCTCCCCTTCTCTCTCTCTCTCTCTCTCTCTCTCTCTCTCTCTCTCTCTCTCTCTCTCTCTCCCTCCCTCTCTCCCCTTCTCTCTCTCTCTCTCTCGCTCTCTCTCGCTCTCTCTCTCCCTCCCTCTCTCCCCTTCTCTCTCTCTCTCTCTCTCTCTCTCTCTCTCTCTCTCTCTCCCTCTCTCCCCTTCTCTCTCTCTCTCTCTCTCTCTCCCTCTCTCTCTCTCTCTCTCCCTCCCTCTCTCCCCTCTCTCTCTCTCTCTCTCTCTCTCTCTCTCTCTCTCTCTCTCTCTCTCTCTCTCTCTCTCTCTCGCTCTCTGTTACTTCTCATACAGTAGCCTATCCGCCTGATACAGTATCTGTGTAGTGCTGTGTGATTTCCCTTCTAGATGCTGACTGCCACCCTTTGAAAGGTTCACTACAAGGACATGGGAAATCAATGTGATATCTGACAAACCCTGGAGACAGAGAGAGGGGGGAAATCTCCCTGAAAAACAGAGCAAGCAGGACATCAAATCATATCAGACACAGATGGAGATAATTGAAATCACTGCCTTATAGCCATACAGTTCAGCATTGGGATGAGACTAGAGAACTCATTGATGTTGTCTTATTCTGCCATATAATGGGTTCAGTGTGTGGCAGTATTTACACTACAGTAAGAGACAGTGGGAAGGGGCAGTGATATGGCTGTTTGTGGTTTGGCCTCATGATGTCTCTCCCAATGTGTCTCTCTGGCTGTCTGCTTGGGGCCCCAGGGCTGGGCAGGGGATAAACACTGAACACAGAATGACAGAGCATGACAGGGAGATGTCTAGAGGGCAGTGCTGGGCTGGTTAGACCACTGTGTGTGTGTGTGTGTGTGTGTTGGAGTGCCAGTGTGCATGAGTGTGTAGAGTCCTGTGAGTGTGCATAGAGACAGTGCAAAAATACAGTGTGTGTGTGTGTGACCACAGAACGTGTGACTACAAAGTGTGACTACAAAGTGTGTGACCGTGGTGTGTGTTGTCTCCCCAGGGGTGAGTCTGCTAGTTCCAGCAGGAGCCGTCCCTCAGGGGAGAGTCTATGAGATGTACGTGACCGTCCACAGGAAGGACAGCATGAGGTAACTACAATCTTTTCTATTCCCTCTGGCTGTGCTGTTTATACCAGACACACATCTCCTACACACACTACCCATACTGTCACAACACTAACCTGTGTGTGTGCGTGCGTGTTTGCGTGCGTTCCCTCAGGCCCCCAGTCGATGACTGCCAGACAGTGCTAAGCCCAGTGGTGAGCTGTGGCCCCCCAGGTGCTCTCCTGACGCGCCCAGTCATCATCACCATGCACCACTGTGCTGAGGCTGACAGTGGATCAGCCGAGGATTGGCTGATTCAGCTCAAGACCCAATCACAGCAGGCCCAGTGGGAGGTGAGTGGCATGATATGTTCTCTGACATGCAATGGGTACCGGACGAAGTGTGTGGAGGTGGAAGATGGTACTGGAAAAAACGACTAAGGTCAATGTCATGAGGTAGGATGACAGTGGCAATAAAGGGAGTAGAGAATGGGATAAACTAATGTATCTCTGCACACACAGCACAAGCTCAATTAGAGACAGAGGATTGTGTAAGAACAGTTATAGGGAATAGCATGCTGGCATTTCCCCCCCAGGCTCTCTGTCTTTTCCGCTCTTGTGTGAGTGTGTCCCATCATTAAAAGCAGTGATGATAATGAGTTGTGTTGCCGTGGGCATCTCTGTGAACATAGCCCCATTCCTAGCCTCACAGCCCTTTGTTTTTAACACACACACACACACACACACACACAATGGTTTAATTAGCAGTAGCAGGAGGAGGCGGATGCAGCCTACGCAAACGCCCCCGCACCAGAAACACTTCCTTAAAGCTGGTTAGCCAGCCAGGTTGCTCAAGATCTACTTCAAAATCGACGTCGGTCCAGGTACAAAGGACGTCGAGGAGATGCCATCAAAACTCACCACTAGGGGTAACGGTGAGCGCCATTACCATCAAGTAGGCTTGGCTTTCTGCTCGGGTGTTGTGGACGGGTGTGGCGGATGGGCGTACGCTGCGAGCTATGACTTCCAGGGGTTGCATGTTCAATCCCAGTGATAGGCACTCATTTAATTTGTTTTATTTTTTAAACCTATCCCTAACCTTTAACTCGTAACTAACCATTCGAAATGAATGTCTAAACTTAACAAGCCACGAGGCGCCGGCGACAGCGGCGCAGCAACCCGGGGTGGTTGGAGAAAATTCCAAATGGAGAAGCGTGGACAAACGTCGGAATCTGAAGTCAAATTGGTCAAACCGTGACATCTTGTTGGGTTAGCGCTGTACCCCCTTATGCTGCAGCAAATGTAGGCCACGCTGTCACGAGAAAAAAAGTTGATGAGATGATATGTCTGACTGCATTGTGAATTGTACTCTATACCCAGATGGGCTACCTCTCACCGACCCTGAGCATTGATGCAGAGGCCGTTGAGAAGCCAGATTTAGACATGGCATATAATTTAACAGTTCCATTTCACGCCTTGCTGTTCATATAAATATATTATTATAATTTACCGCTTTTCTCACAGTTATTTATCCTGGGAAAAGGGAGTGTTTTTTGGCGGTAAATCCCGGTAAATCTCGGTAACCGGGTCCCCGCCATTCAACCCTAATAAACACACAAACTCACGCTTTCTCAGTTCAATAATACACTCTCCCCACGACACTCCCACACACTCATTCTTTCCCTGGCAGTTGAGACGTACTTCAGTTGTAGGGTGCCTTCTTTCTCCTTAGCTTCAGTGTGGAATTTCTATTTTACTCTTATATGTGAAATGTAATACAATTGTTGGTTGTTATTATGCAAAATAAATAACCTATCAATTATTCTTTATAATTTGTCTGGAAAGCATCTAGTTGTAATTCTGTCAGATAGACTGGGCCAATGTAGTATTGCCAAGTGAAGGGAAGTATTTGAGTGGCGGTGTATAACATTGAAATGGTTCCATTTCAGCTAGCTGTCAGAACAAAGCCTCTGGGGCCTGGTCATCACTGGCCTGTCAACTGACACACTTCCATCCCCTCATACACAGGCCTGGCCAGGCACTATTATTCTTCAGCTGCTTAGCAACAGCTTCTGACCTGCTGTCATTCCATCAGAGCTGATAGAGCCCTACTCTACTTCTCAAGGTCTGTGGGTGTCTTTCAGGAAGCACTGGGGTGTAGACGTGTGTTGGAAAGAGAACACCACCCACTGGCAACTCACCGGTCGAATCAACGTTGTTTCCGCATCATTTCAATGAAATGACATTGAACCTACGTGGAATAGATGTAGAAACCATCCCAGTGGATGGTTTCCTCGATTCCTGTATTACTTCCTAGATCCTTACATTACTAAATAAGTATTAACAAAGCAGTGGGGTTTCTAGTAGTTATTAAAGGTTGTGTAGAACGCTACTACTGGGATAATGTCCATTCCTGTTTCATTTCCTCCATTCCTGTTTTATTTCCTTGATTCCTGTATATTTCCTTGATTCCTGTATATTTCCTAGATTCCTGTATATTTCCTAGATTCCTGTATATTTCCTAGATTCCTGTTTTATTTCCTTGATTCCTGTATATTTCCTTGATTCCTGTATATTTCCTTGATTCCTGTATATTTCCTTGATTCCTGTATATTTCCTTGATTCCTGTATATTTCCTTGATTCCTGTATATTTCCTTGATTCCTGTATATTTCCTTGATTCCTGTATATTTCCTAGATTCCTGTATATTTCCTAGATTCCTGTATATTTCCTAGATTCCTGTATATTTCCTAGATTCCTGTATATTTCCTAGATTCCTGTATAATTCCTAGATTCCTGTATATTTCCTTGATTCCTGTATATTTCCTAGATTCCTGTATATTTCCTAGATTCCTGTATATTTCCTAGATTCCTGTATATTTCCTAGATTCCTGTATATTTCCTTGATTCCTGTATATTTCCTTGATTCCTGTATATTTCCTTGATTCGTGTATATTTCCTAGATTCCTGTATATTTCCTTGATTCCTGTATATTTCCTTGATTCCTGTATATTTCCTAGATTCCTGTATATTTCCTAGATTCCTGTATATTTCCTTGATTCCTGCACTTAGAGAGAAGAAAAGGGTTCTGAAAGGGTTCTTCGGCTGTCCCTTTAACTGAACCCTTTTTGGTTCCAGGTAGAACTAGGGCTGTTGCGGTGACCATAATACCACCACACCGGCAGTCATGAGTCATGACCGCAGTAAAATTCTACGTGACTATTAAGTCACGGTAATTCCCTCTTATGCATTCTGGACATGTGTTAGTAGAACCCAACTGGTACTCAGGGCTCTATTGTCCCTCTAACCACTCTGACATCAATGCAAACGCAATTGAAAATCACACCAAACACTTATCATCAAAACAGTATATGCTTTTAAAACTCACCTCACTGTGATTGATCAATTTGAAGAGAGAAGTTCAACAGCAGGTTGAAAGTGAGTGGAACACATTTTCGTTGTGGATGTTGTTTCAAAGCCTAACACGACGAAATGGACAGCGCTTTCTAATTCAAAACACCTATATGCATATTAGAGCTTAAGCATATGCATAGGATTATATGAGCCCACGCCCCCTCCTAAAAACAGAATTAAAGTAATGATTGTGGCGTTATGCAATACATAGCCTACTGCATATTACACATGGCAGAAAAACATGAGAAAACACTGATTAAACTTATCTTTGGTACAGATTTCACTTGGTTTCCCAAATGAAGCACTGGGTAGCTGCAGGAACCGGGTTAGAGGTCTCCATACAGAATTTTGGCTCAACTGTCACGACGAAATAACCGAAGTGGCCTACCTGACATGAGTGAAACTAACCAGTGGCCTCATATGGATTACAGGTGTTTTTTCTCCTACCCCTATTCCTGCTCATTTGATAATGGGCCATTCTGAATTGAAACAAATGTTAGATATTAAATTGAGAATAGTCTGATGGGTGAAAATACAGTGTGGTCACTTGTGAACATTGTGATCAGCCTGAGGCAAGGAACAGAGCACAAGCTTTTCTGCACCTTCCTCAAACCATCAATAGCCTATAGTCGCATAATGCAGCTCATATACACTGTATATACAAAAGTATGTGGACACCCCTTCAAATGAGTGGATTCGGCTATTTCAGCCACACCCGTTGCTGACAGGAGTATA
Organism: Oncorhynchus mykiss; assembly: GCF_057628025.1. Taxonomy (NCBI): domain Eukaryota; kingdom Metazoa; phylum Chordata; class Actinopteri; order Salmoniformes; family Salmonidae; genus Oncorhynchus; species Oncorhynchus mykiss. Next base: position 38,902,997 of record NC_143026.1, on the reverse strand, counting down.
AAAGGTAACACATAGCCATGCAATCTCCATGGACAAACATCGTCAGTTGAATGGCCTCACTGAAGAGCTCAGTGACTTTCAACGTGGTACTGTCATAGGGTTCCACCATTCCAAGTCAGTTCGTCAAATATCTGCCCTGCTAGAGCTGCCCCTGTCAACTGTAAGTGCTGTTATTATGAAGTGGAAACGTCTAGGAGCAACAATGGCTCAGCCACGAAGTGGTAGGCCACACAAGCTCACAGAACGGGACTCCTGAGTGCTGTAGCGCTGTAGCACGTAAAAAATCGCCTGTCTTCGGTTGCAACACTCTTTACCGAGTTCCAAACTGCCCCTGGATGCAATGTCAGCACAAGAACTGTTCGTCGGGAGCATCATGAAATGGGTTTCCATGGCCGAGCAGCCTCACACAAGCCTTAGATCACCATGCGCATTGCTCGCTGCCGTTGGACTCAAGAGTGGAAACCTTCTGGAGTGATGATTCACGCTATACCATCTGGCAGTCCGACGGACGAATCTGGGTTTGGCGGAAGCCAGGAGAACTCTACCTGCCAGAATGCATTCCAACTGTACATTTTGGTGGAGGAGGAATAATGGTCTGGGGATGTTTTCATGGACTAGTCCCCTTAGTTCCAGTGAAGGAAAATCTTAATACTACAGCATACAATGGCATTCTAGACAATTCTGTGCTTCCAACTTTGTGGCAATAGTTTGAGGAAGGTCCTTTCCTATTTCAGCATGACAATGGCCCTGTGCACAAAGTGAGTTCCATACAGAAATGCTTTGTTGAGATCGGTGTGGAAGAACTTGACTGGTTTGCACAGAGCCCCGACCTCAACCCCATCAAATTGGAATTGGCATACCGACTGCGAGCCAGGCATCAGAGCCAGGCATTGGGCGATGCCAGGCAGCCAGGCATCACCCAACATCAGTGCCCGACCTCACTAATGCTTGTGGCTGACTGGAAGCAAGTCCCCGCAGCAAAGTTCCAACATCTAGTGGAAAGCCTTTCAGAAGAGTGGAGGCTGTTATAGCAGCAAAGTGGGGACCAACTCCATATTAATGCCCATGATTTTGAAATGAGATGTTCGACGAGCAGGTGTCCACATACTTATGGCCATGCAATGTATCTTTTGATTTCTAAGGCATTCTATGGTTTGTAGGCTACCATTCACAACTACAGTTGCCAATAACTCTAAATCTAGCATATAGGACCTGTTTCAAATTATCACTTTTACACACAACATAGCTACTTCATATGCGCACTCTCGCTCCGAATGGGAAAAATGTCCTTTCTATTTCATTCAGCTAAATTCAAATGCATTTTTCTTACTATAAAATCCTATAACATAATGGCATATCTTGTCTGCTAAATGGTGCAGAGCCAGATAATGTACAGTAGGCCAACTCATATTTTGTTATTCTGAAATACATTTTCTTCATATCATAATGTTTCTTTAGACCTAACTAAAATAAATGAGGATTTATTGTGATGATGTATATTCAATTGATTTATTAGACCATTGTAAATGTAGTTCCAAAAGCGCACATCAGCGGCTTGTATGTGGCTTGTATGTGGCTTGTATGTGGCTTGTATGTGTCTTGTATGTGGCTTGTATGTGGCTTGTATGTGGCTTGTATGTGGCTTGTATGCGGCTTGTATGCGGCTTGTATGCGGCTTGTATGCGGCTTGTATGCGGCTTGTATGCGGCTTGTATGCGGCTTGTATGCGGCTTGTATGCGGCTTGTATGCGGCGTGTATGTGGCCTGGAGGCCGGTAGTTGCTAAACATGTTTATCTTATTTAGCATTCAATTATGGTGAGATCGGCAGTCTTTTGCATGACAATAACGGGCTGACAAAATGTTGAGACCGCCACAGCCCTAGGTAGAACCCTTTTGGGTTCCATGTAGAACCCTCTGTGGAAAGGGTTCTCCATGGAACACAGAAGGGTTCTTCTACCTGGAACCAAAAGTGTTCTACCTGAAACCAAAAAGGGTTCTTCAAAGGGTTCTCCTATGGGAACAGCCGAAGAAACCTTGTAGGTTCTAGACTTTGTAGGTTCTAGGTACTTTTTTTCTAAGAGTGTAGAATTCTAGATACAGCAGTGGGTTTTAGACTAATTCAGAGTTGTGTAAAAGTTTGTTGGAAGGAGAAACTATAGATTCCTGTATATTTTGACTGCCTAACCCATCTGCAGTCAGTGTGGGGGCGACTCAGAGGAAGATGAGGGTTTGATGCGGTAACGAGAGACTGGTTTGAGCCAGTAGAGCCTTTTTTCAGCTGTTTGTTCCACTGCATCACCAACATGCATATCCTGTCGGTCTCAACACATTCATCACCATGTTACAGAGCCTTCACTGCCCATATCAACATAGTGACGCCATATTGCATCAGCACAGTGAAATCTGATGATTATCATCTCACAATCTGAAGCCTACAGATTGTTCTAGGCCTTCAGAGAGAAGCTTGATTCGATGTGTCTTGGACTCTCTTTTCCAGCTCTGCAAACAAAAAAAACCCATGGATAACAGACATGAGAATCTCCATGATGTTGATGTTACTACTGTAGGAGGTATATGAACATTTGATGAGGAAGTCATCTGTAATATACATACAGTGTTTAATGTGGGATACGTAGCGTGTGACTATGACGGAGTGCCTTTGGGCAGCCAATAAACCGAGATTGCGGCGTGAAAGCGTTTAAACAGAGAAATAACTATTGATTATATCTCAGCCTGTCAGCCATGTGGATGGTAATATCCGTAGATGATGCCTGGCTGCTTTATATCAGCTTCTCTTCCCGCTGAGCTGAGGCCAACCACACACGTACTGGAGGACTGGCGATATATTGCTTTTGCTATGACATGCGCTGTCAGAATGGTAGCTCTCCCTTCTGTTCTCCCCATAGAGAGAGGCAGTCAGACAGTCATAGGGAGAGAGATTCAGCGTCTGGCTCTTATATTACCGTCGTACAATGTGAATAATCAGACGTCTCAGTGATGTGTCCAGCACAGTGAGGTGTGTGTGTGTGTGTGTGTGTGTGTGTGTGTGTGTGTGTGTGTGTGTGTGTGTGTGCATAGCAGAGTGTAATGAGTAACATGTGTCAGTCAGTAAGTCTCTCCTCACAAAGAGTCTTTCAGCACGTGTGTGTGAGGCCTTAGCCCAGTTTTCCACTGTATTGTAATCATCCCCCTAGTGAGGAACACTCATACTGTCCCCCAGGATCAGTTAAAGACCCTAATGACCAGCTATAATACTGCTGTTAAATGCCCCGGTTCTAAATAAAATAACTCTCTTACACACACACAGTCACACACACAGTCAAACACACACACTATGATGGTGTCATTCCTCTTCTCTCTGTCTGTCTCACATAATGGGTTGAAAGGATGCCAGGCTGTGTGCTGCTCATAGTAGCGTCAGGATTACAGAGCTCAGCATGCCTCTTGACCCAGTTAGACCCCGACACCAATAATGAAACAGGAATATGCTCTCACATGATCCAGCGTTGTCGTCACTGGGGGGAACTAGGAGAGGGACATTATGCTATAACCTCATACATGGTGGTCTATTGTTAGACATTAAACATTTAGACGTATGTAGGGACTAGGCAGGCACATGTATACATTTACATGGATACTGTAATCACACACAGTCTCACACTCACACTCACTCTCGTTCTCTCTCTCTCTCTCTCTCTCTCTCTAGGAGGTAGTGGTAGTAGGAGAGGAGAACTTCACCACTCCCTGTTACATCCAGATGGATGAGGAGGCGTGTCACATCCTGACAGAGACCCTAGGGACCTACTGCCTGGTGGGTCAGTCCTGCAGCGCGGCCACCACCAAGCGGCTCAAGTTGGCCATCTTCGGCCCCGTCACATGCCCTGCTCTGGAGTACCACATTAGAGTCTACTGCCTGGACGACACACAGGACTCACTCAAAGTAAGAACGTGTGTGTGTGTGTGTGTGTGTGTGTGTGTGTGTGTGTGTGTGTGTGTGTGTGTGTGTGTGTGTGTGTGTGTGTGTGTGTGTGTGTGTGTGTGTGTGTGTGTGTGTGTGTGTGTGTGTGTGTGTGTGTGTGTGTGTGTGTGTGTGTGTGTGTGTGTGTGTGTGAGTAGCCAGCAGAAGCGTTATAAGGGGAGATGAGCACATGCATTTGAATATAATCTCCATCATCAAGCTGCTCCCGGAGAAATGATGCCGTGCCCTCACAAATATGTCCTCCCCCCATCACAACACATTAGAATACCTCTATCCGCCTACACTGAAGAAAGATAAGGTGTCATTATTACTTTTGGGAGGAGGATAGGACCCGGTTATTTAGTTTGGGATGCGGGGTAATGGGAATTGGGAATGATCATGTTGAATGTAGAAGTGAATGTCAAAGGTTGGGAATGTTTCTAGATGGATTATATCCCATAATTTTCTGCTTCAAACAGCGTGGATAGAGTGGTTGTCTCATGTCTTAACCCTGTGTGTCTCTGTGTTATTATAGGAGGTCCTACAGATGGAGAAGCAGATGGGAGGGAAACTGCTGGACGAACCAAAGACCCTCAACTTCAAGGACAGCACCCACAACCTGCGACTGTCCATCCACGACGTCCCACACACACTGTGGAAGAGCAAGCTACTAGCCAAGTATCAGGTACGCACAGCAAACACGGAAAGTACAGACACACAAGCACCCTTGGTGCCAGTATTAACCCCCCGCCCCCCACCCCCTCTCTTCCCAGGAGTTGTCGTTCCAGCAGGTGTGGTCTGGGTCCCAGAGGAACCTCCACTGTACCTTCACCCTGGAGAGGTTCTGTCCCAGCACCGTAGACCTGGTCTGTAAACTGTGTGTCCGACAGGTGGAGGGGGAGGGACAGATCTTCCAGCTGGACACCACCCTCTCAGAGGTAAGGAGATATTAGAGTGTCCAGATAGAGTACGTATAGTGTACTAATAAACATGTACATGCTGAATCATGCATACATGCTCAGACAAATCAGACTAACTTGATTTAGTCGGACTTACTGCTAACTTGAATTGAGGCTGCTGTTATATTGAACATCCCTGTCTTTTTCCATGTCTTTGTCCCTCCTGGGTATTGAGTTTAGCCTTCTGTCAGTGAACTAATTTACTCAGACAGTGAGCCTTGAGCCTGCTGCACAGACAGCCCTCTCGTTGAGAGCTTGTCTGTTATGAGAGTTACAAGCATTACTGGTTTTATATTTCATAGCTCCACACAGAGCACAGATCTAAGGGAATAATCACAAAGAGAATGGTGGAGTAGGAGAATATTGGAGCAGAGATGGAACAGGGAACATTGGATAGTGGGCATTGTGTAACTTGCCCTGGCCTTAGTACTGTAGACACTCGTCTCCGTCTGTCTGGGGCTTTCTGTCTGACTAGAGGCTAGGAGCTGGCTGGACAATTTGATGAAGACATGCACCAATTCGAATGAGAACTAAACTTGGAACACTAACTCCAACAATCAGCTCCCAAAGAATCATTTCAGTCAATTCAAATAGTTGAACCCTGTACTGACATCAGTCTCTCTCTTGCATATCCAGGACACCCAGAGCATCGACACGTCTCTGCTGGACCCAGCCAGTAACATCACAACCCTGGTGGGGCCCAATGCCTTCCGCATCCCCCTCTCCATCAGACAGAAGCTCTGTGGCAGCCTGGACGCACCACAGACCAGAGGCAACGACTGGAGGATGCTGGCACACAAACTGAACCTGGACAGGTAGTGATAGGACTGGATGATCTGTGTGTGCGTGTGTGTGTGTGTGTGGTACTGTCCAGTGTTACTGAAGCTTGGCTATCTCTTTTCTTCTCTCTCTCTCTCTTTCTCTTTCTCTCTCTCCCCCCTCCCCCATCAGGTATCTGAACTACTTTGCCACTAAGTCCAGTCCTACTGGGGTGATTTTAGACCTGTGGGAGGCACAACACTTCCCAGACGGGAACCTTAGCCGCCTAGCTGCCGTGCTGGAGGAGATGGGTCGCCATGAGAACCTCATGCCCATGGCAATGGACCACTGACACATGTCCGTCAAAGAACAGGAAATTCCGGGAGGAGTGAGAGATGAGTCAGGGAGAGAAGGCGAGAGAGTAAGAGTGGCAATCTGTCAGCTGACATGCAGAACAGGCAGAGGCCGAAATTTTTTCAATCAGGGAACACACAGACATAGTGACACACACACACACGTACATACATACTTATCATAGCCATGCTCCACTTACAGTATATTGGGAGTAACATTTTGACAAAGGAAAGAGAAAGTAAGTCAGCTCTGTTTGTTCTCTCCCTGGTACAGTTTTCTTTACCGTGATACAGTTTCCTAGGAAACGCTTGATAGTGCTGTCCATATAGTGGATGTGGTGACAGACTGGCTCAGAGCATAGGATCATGGGAAGGAAGGGGTGGGGCGGGGAAGGCCCTCCCACTCCACCTGCCCCCATGGATCCCCATGGTAACCCCTGTAAACAACATTAATGTTGAATGACTCGTCAATATTTCTGATGGAAGAACTTGTTTCAGTGACTATATAGGTCTGTATTTAATAACACATCCATTTATACACAAATATCTCTCCTTTTTGTCTTTAATGCAGCCTAACATTGAGTTTTCCAGTGTGTTCTTTTCCCCTGCTTTCGTTGCACAGTTCTTTGTTTTCATTGTGCCATAGTGCTGCCTAGTGGATTCTCTTAGTAACAACACCTACTGTACAGTCACTGATACAAAGACAATAGCGCAACCTGTACATAAACAAAACATTGAAAACTGTAACCTTTTACAGTGTAAGACTGTCATTATTAATATTAGCTGTTATCATTCATGTTGTGTATTATTACATTGTTTTACACTTATTTTTTGTTGCTTTTTATTCTGCAATTATTTACAATTTGCATATTTAGTTTGAAACGATTATATTTGGGTTTATATTGCGCTATCAAGGGTTTGCATGTTAGGCCATGAAACCCATGATGCTGATACAAGGAACTGTCTGAGAGGTCAATGAGAGGTCAGTCAGTCAAGTCATCTCTCACTCACAGCATGCCAGTCAGCATTGTCAGAGAGGAAGCGAGAGGTTCCACTCCTGTCAAAATCTGTCCACGCGGGAATACAGCGGTAAGCAGACCGCCTGCCTTCCCGCCTTTGGGACAACGACTCCCATTGTTAGGGCGGAGACATGAGCATCTAGTCATTATATACAGATCTCTGGCATAGTGGAACATCGCAATCTGCTCTCATCATGTATGGTCCCCTGATGATGACCTTGTCCAAATGAGACAGAACCAGGGTAAGGAAGAGATGGGAGTCTGTCTTCCAAGGTGGAAGATGTGTCGTTTGTTGATAGACAGACGGTATATTTTTTTAGGACTGATGCAGCCTGATACGATTGCCTTTTACCAAATAATTGATATTGATGTAAAATTCCACGCTAATGTTATGTCTGAATACCTGTAATCTGATTGTTTCACATGAGCAGATTACTAAATGACAACATACACTGAGTATAACAAACATTAGGAACTCCTTCCTAATTTTGAGTTACACCCCCTTTTCCCCTCAAGACAGCCTCAATTCTTCGGGGCATGGACTCTACAAGGTGTCGAAAGCGTTCCACAGGGATGCTGGCCCATGTTGATTCCTATGCTACCCACAGTTGTGTCAAATTGACTGGATGTCCTTTGGGTGGCGGACCATTAATGGTACACACGGGAAACTGTTTAGCATGAAAAACCCAGCAGCGTTGCAGTTCTTGACACAAACCGGTGCGCCTGGCACCTACTACCATACCCCGTTCAAAGGCACTTAAATATTTTGTCTTGCCCATTCACCCTCTGAATGGCACACATACACAATATACGTCTCAGTTATCTCAAGGCTTAAAAATCCTTCTTTCACCTGTCTCCTCCCTTTCATCTACACTGATTGAAGTGGATTTACACCCTTCAGAGCCTGGTTCCTCTCTAGGTTTCTTCCTAGGTTCCGGCCTTTCTGGGGAGTTTTTCCTAGCCACTGTGCTTCTACATCTTCTTTGCTTGCCGTTTGGGGTTTTAGGCTGGGTTTCTGTACAGCACTTTGTGTCATCGGCTGATGCAAAAAATACTTTATAAATACATTTGATTGATTGATTGATTTAACAAGTGACATCAATAAGGGATCATAGCTTTCACCTGGATTCACCTGGTCAGTCATTGTCTTGGAAAGAGGAGGTTCTTAATGTTTTGTATACTCAGTGTAGACTAACAGTTACTGTTGACTGTCAGTGGGGGGAATGGAAATAGGTGAAATCATGTGAACTTTGACAGATTATCAAATTATTTATCTTGCAAAGGGGAAAGCATTAAGTATAAGGATTTTATGATAGCATATTTGTATTATATGATAGCATATTTGTATGTGTACAATAATTGAAGATAACTGTCGACCCAACATTCCTTTAAAAGAAGCAGCGCTGACAATAGTCGTTTGATTAGTTTTGGTTAAAAAAAAACAAATATTGACAGTTGTGTGAGCATTTTCCTAAAGCCGTCTATGCAAACTTTGCATCCTTTATATAAAAAAATGTATGTACTGAAAAGTGCTAGCCGTTGCATTCCATCGTTCTCCTGAGGCTTCATGGGTAATATTGTATGTATAGTGAGAATGTGGCCAATTCTGTTCTGGCATTCATCATGTTACTTGCAAATGCTTGCATTTCCTCTGTTAAGTTCCTGTACAAAGTGTAAGAAAGAATTTTTAAAACTAATAATAAATTATATTTATATGCAACACTGAATGCAGAATCTGACTCTTCTTTTCCACTTTCTGGTGGCTTTCTCCGTTCAATCTGTATTGCTGAAGAAATGTGAAGGTAATTTCCGATTGACAGGACATGCAGCGTTCACCATGAATGCAGTCTCCACTAACGCGGGGACATTGCCTTTAAATTCAAATAAGGCTGTAACTCTGAACTTCCGCGACACGGATTGAATAGAGGCCTAACACTAGCTACCACAACCTTAACCCTAGCTTCATGTCCCCAGATCAACCCCAAACCTAGCCATAACCCACATTTTGGTTGATCTTGCTTGAATCTATTTATCCTTCTTTTCTCTCTGGATTCATAAGGTGTAGGATTTCCTTTATATATATATATATATATATATATATAGAGAGAAAGAAAGACAAAGAGAGAGAGAGAGAGAGAGCGAGAGAAAGAAAGACAGAGAGAGAGAGAGAGAGAGAGAGAGAGAGAGAGAGAGAGAGAGAGAGAGAGAGAGAGAGAGAGAGAGAGAGAGAGAGAGAGAGAGAGAGAGAGAGAGAGAGAGAGAGAGAGAGAGAGAGAGAGAGAGAGAGAGAGAGAGAGAGAGAGAGAGAGAGAGAGAGAGAGAGAGAGAGAGAGAGAGAGAGAGAGAGAGAGAGAGAGAGAAAATCTAAAAGAGAGACGATATGGAGACTGACAGCATTTTATTGGGGAATGTTCGCCTGGTCCACACACACTCTCTTATACACATATATACAGATGAAATAAGGCACATGCCATAGTGGACACTCAGCGAGTTATTCTGTACACAAGTCAAAGGCAAACAACCAAAACATATTTAACATTATTATTAAGTCCATCATTATCAATACATTTCAACATTGTTATTTACAATTCAATTCTGTGAGAGGGAGAAAACGAGAATATTATAGTAGCAAGACAACCATGAGTCCATCTTACGGGCATGACTCAGGTAGCCTGATTAGGGCAATTCCACATTAAGTAACTCAAGAGTGTTCAACAGTCACAGTCTGTTACCAAATGTAGCATCTGCACTGTTCTTCAAGTTAATGTGTTTTTGTTACATTTTAAGTGGAAGTTGATCAAATGTGTCCTTCTGTTGCATGGTTTGTTTAACTTTGCAATCATTGGCTTTTGTTTGACATGCATTTGAAAGTAGAACATCTGATTCTCAGCATCACTCTGTTACCATGGAATTGCCCAGTAACATCACTCCCATGCATTTTAATTAACCATCAGAATCATAACATAATGATGACCCTTTTCTCCTATCGTTAGTCCTTGATTAAGAGACATTTCGGGGGATTAAGAATGACTCCTTTGGATAGCCAAATGGCCAATATTGAAGCAATGTGTTTCCCTGTATGAATAGAACCAAATACCTGTGTTTGTAGGGCAGTGATGCTGCAAGAATTACTGAGTGATCGATTTCACTTCCAACAGTATAGAGAGCTTTCATTACCGTTGCAAAACTTTGGGTTTGAAGATAAACAAATAGGGCCAGTTGCTGAAGCACAACGGGGAAAAAAACAAAGTCTTTATTTGAACTAGAAATCATAACCCTAGATAACAATGTCGTAAACATGGCATTGAGCTTCATGAACATTCTGACATTGTTATGAAGGGTTATGAAGGGGTTACTGTGGCTCGTTGTAATAAAATGTTACCGCGAAAACAAAACAATACTGTTATATGGCTTTAGATGGACAGAGTAGGAACTCCTCTTTCTCGTCCCTCTCTTGGCCATGAGGTGACTACTCCTCTCCTGCAGAGGGTACTGTCTGTCCTTGTGTTTTGTGTTTTCCTTGTGTTTTCCCCTCACTCACACAGCCACTCCGCTTTCACAGAAAGCAATGCCAGACCAGACCAGACCGGCTCAGACCAGACTGGCCCAGAACAGAAACTGCCCACTGGGACTCTCTCTGTCTTGGCAGTGGCACGGGCAAGAAGAGAGCAGACCCTGAACCTGGGAAAACCCACTTTTTCCCTCTCACTCGCTCTTTCCCTCTCTCTCTCTCTCTCATTCTCATTTCTCTCACTTTCAATCTCTCTATCTCCTGCCTTGCCCTCCTCCCGTGGGCCTGGCAGAGTGGCCCTAGGCCAAGGACATGTCTATAGGGGATGAGTGTCTCTAGGTGGCGGCAGGAGGAGCAGCAGCGTGTCACAGTTTGATGTCCTGAGACTCCGACATCTTGGCCAGGGTCTTCTTCACTCTCAGAGCAGTGAGGCGAGACGCAGGGTTGTGGGCCCAGCACTCCGTCATCAGCTTCCCCATCTGTCTGAGACACTGAACACACATACCCCGGTCAGATCAAACACAGCAGCAGATGTATGAGTATACTGAGGTCAAGCATATAAAAGATTCTTCCTTACCTCATCACTGCTCCAGCGGTTGGCGAAGGAGGGTCTCTGTCTCTTGGTGCACACCACCTCCCTCATGTCTTCATAGGAGGGGTCAGAGGACACCAGGTCATGGTAGGGCAGCTGGTACTCCTCTACGATGCCTTCAGGGCATGAGGCACATGGAGAGAGAGAGAGAGAGAGAGATGTTAGATCTTGACACTCATCACAAAGCCCACTGATATTGCAAACTACCGTAACAACTTTTTCATTGGCAAGATAAGCAAACTCAGGGATGACATGCCAGCAGCAAATGCTGACACTACACATCCAAGTATATCGGGCCAAATTATGAAAGACAAGAATTGTACTTTTGAATTCTGTAAAGTCCGTGTGGAAGAGGTGAAAAAAGTATTGTTGTCTATCAATAATGACAAGCCACCAGGGTCTGACAATCTAGATGGAAAATGACTGAGGATAATAGCGATAATGCCACTCGATAATGCCACTCCTATTTGCCACATCTTCAATTTAAGCCTACTAGAGAGCGTGTGCCCTCAAGCCTGGAGGGAAGCTAAAGTCATTCCTCTACCCAAGAATATTAAAGCCCCCTTTACTGGCTCAAATAGCAGACCAATCAGCCTGTTACCAACCCTTAGTAAACTTCTTGAATAAATTGTGTTTGACCAGATGTAATGCTATTTCACAGTAAACAAATTGACAACAGAATTTCAGCATGTTTATAGGAAAGGACACTCAACAAGCACAGCACTTACACAAATGACTGATGATTGGCTGAGAGAAATTGATGATAAAATGATTGTGGGGGCTGCCTTGTTAGACTTCAGTGCAGCTTTTGACATTATTGATCATAGTCTGCTGCTGGAAAAGCATATGTGTTATGGCTTTACACCACCTGCTATAATGTGGATAAAGAGTTACTTGTCTAACAGAACACAGGGGGTGTTCTTTAATGGAAGCCTATCAAATATAATCCAGTAAGAATCAGAAATTCCCCAGGGTAGCTGTTTAGGCCCCTTGCTTTTTGCAATTTTTTACTAACGACATGCCACTGACTGAGCAAAGCCAGAGTTTCTATATATGCAGATGACTAAACGATATACATGTCAGCTACTACAGTCACTGAAATGACTGCAACACTCAACAAAGAGCTACAGTTAGTTAGGAATAAGTTAGCTCTAAATATTTCTAAAACTAAAAGCACTGTATTTGGAACAAAACACTCACCAAACCCTAAACCTCAACCAAATCTTGTAATACAGTGCCTTGCGAAAGTATTCGGCCCCATTGAACTTTGCAACCTTTTGCCACATTTCAGGCTTCAAACATAAAGATATAAAACTGTATTTTTTTGTGAAGAATCAACAACAAGTGGGACACAATCATGAAGTGTAACGACATTTATTAGATATTTCAAACTTTTTTAACAAATCAAAAACTGAAAAATTGGGCGTGCAAAATTATTCAGCCCCTTTACTTTCAGTGCAGCAAACTCTCTCCAGAAGTTCAGTGAGGATCTCTGAATGATCCAATGTTGACCTAAATGACTAATGATGATAAATACAATCCACCTGTGTGTAATCAAGTCTCCGTATAAATGCACCTGCACTGTGATAGTCTCAGAGGTCCGTCAAAAGCGCAGAGAGCATCATGAAGAACAAGGAACACACCAGGCAGGTCCGAGATACTGTTGTGAAGAAGTTTAAAGCCGGATTTGGATACAAAAAGATTTCCCAAGCTTTAAACATCCCAAGGAGCACTGTGCAAGCGATAATATTGAAATGGAAGGAGTATCAGACCACTGCAAATCGACCAAGACCTGGCCGTCCCTCTAAACTTTCAGCTCATACAAGGAGAAGACTGATCAGAGATGCAGCCAAGAGGCCCATGACCACTCTGGATGAACTGCAGAGATCTACAGCTGAGGTGGGAGACTCTGTCCATAGGACAACAATCAGTCGTATATTGCACAAATCTGGCCTTTATGGAAGAGTGGCAAGAAGAAAGCCATTTCTTAAAGATATCCATAAAGAGTGTCGTTTAAAGTTTGCCACAGGCCACCTGGGAGACACACCAAACATGTGGAAGAAGGTGCTCTGGTCAGATGAAACCAAAATGGAACTTTTTGGCAACAATGTAAAACGTTATGTTTGGCGTAAAAGCAACACAGCTGAACACACCATGTCAAACATGGTGGTGGCAGCATCATGGTTTGGGCCTGCTTTTCTTCAGCAGGGACAGGGAAGATGGTTAAAATTGATGGGAAGATGGATGGAGCCAAATACAGGACCATTCTGGAAGAAAACCTGATGGAGTCTGCAAAAGACCTGAGACTGGGACGGAGATTTGTCTTCCAACAAGACAATGATCCAAAACATAAAGCAAAATCTACAATGGAATGGTTCAAAAATAAACATATCCAGGTGTTAGAATGGCCAAGTCAAAGTCCAGACCTGAATCCAATCGAGAATCTGTGGAAAGAACTGAAAACTGCTGTTCACAAATGCTCTCCATCCAACCTCACTGAGCTTGAGCTGTTTTGCAAGGAGGAATGGGAAAAAATGTCAGTCTCTCGATGTGCAAAACTAATAGAGACATACCCCAAGCGACTTACAGCTGTAATCGCAGCAAAAGGTGGCGCTACAAAGTATTAACTTAAGGGGGCTGAATAATTTTGCACGCCCAATTTTTCAGTTTTTGATTTGTTAAAACAGTTTGAAATATCCAATAAATGTCGTTCCACTTCATGATTGTGTCCCACTTGTTGTTGATTCTTCACAAAAAAATACAGTTTTATATCTTTATGTTTGAAGCCTGAAATGTGGCAAAAGGTCGCAAAGTTCAAGGGGGCCGAATACTTTCGCAAGGCACTGTAAATAATGTGGAAATTGAGAAAGTTGAGATGACTAAATTGCTTGGAGTAACACTAGATTGTATACTGTCACGGTCAAAACCTATTGATGCAGTAGTGGCTACAATGGGGAGAAGTCTGTCTATAATAAAGCGATGCTCTTAGCAACACTATCAACAAATCTGTGAATGTATTGTAAATGTTCTCAAATTATACAAACTGCCTTCATTTTGCTCGACCCCAGGAAGAATAGCTGCTGCTTTGGCAGTGGCTAATGGGGATCCATAATAAATACAAAATACTGTGTCATCCCAGCTGAGAGAGTAGTAAGATGATACACAGAGTGGAAGGGGGTAAGATAACTGAACAGTAGGGGTGTAACGAAACACGTATTTATTTGGACCTCGGTTCGGTCCAAACTGTGAACCCAAATGAATACATATGAGTAGAAGAAAAACATTTCAGGCTATTCCGTTAAAACAACTAGAGCCTATGCGCATGTTGTAATCAAAATTTGAATCTTAATTGCCGCACTTCAAATGATCCTTTTAGCCGTGTGTGGCACAGACGCTAGGAGATATCAAATCAATGGAAGACAGAATTAAAATGACGCAATTAATAGTTAAAAGGGGAAGGATATGCTACAACAACCAAGAGCCAACAGGTAGAGTTGTTGTTATTTGTAACTGTCAGACAGGGGGAAAGCGCATGCAGCCTCAATTAGCCTCGCGAGCTAGCTTAGCTAACTAACTTCTCTCGGTTTGATGCAGTCAAGACAGGTACTACCAAAGACAGTATGACGGTAGGCAGAAGCTGCTTCTCCAATAGAGATTCCTGATCACACTTGTAGGCGATCTCATGGCGACACTGGCTAGCTAAGCTCATGCGCAGAAACACGTCATCGGGTCTAACATGTTCAACTACTTGACATTGGCTCAAATCTAGGTTGTGCCTTTAGATTGAGAGAAAATTAACATCTAAGGAAGAATTTCCCCCTTTTGTCATTGACTTCTCAAACCCCGGCCTGGTCTGCTTGTTCTGTTTCGCAAGCATTGCCGGATGTCTCGCAATGTTGCGCCTCTGAGGTATGAGGATTCTGTGTTATGCACTATAGCCCGTTACCATATATGTGATTGAATATTATCTTCTGTTGGCTTGTGTGGATGTATGTATGTGTTATGCAACATAGCTGACTTGAAACATTGTTAACAGTTTCAGGGTCATGGGCCTTTCTCATGATGGAAAAATACAGAATAACATGAAGACAGGAACTGTGCAATGAGTTGGGGGGGGGGGGCACATTCAGAACGTAGTGTTGCGAGAACAAACGGTCTTTTGTTAGATAACAGGAGCCAGGTGCGAGATAACGGTATCGAGCATGAGCGCAGAGATATTCTTCACAGCAACAGTTACATCTATCAACTGGAGCGCCTGGGGGCCGGGACCAGCTCTACACCAACAATCAACGATAGGCTGGGTGAGTCTAAACCACGACCAGTCTCTACCGGCTCGGAAGCAGGAACTATTTCTGTCAGAGTATATTTATAATATCTTTGTCAAGAACAAGTCAGTTCTCTGTTTTCCCTGCGATGTGGGACAGAGAGCCCGTATATCCGAAAATTGCATCTACCACTTATTGCTTAGCTAATAAAAATACATAGTATACAATCGGTGACTCAATGTCATATTTATCCTGATACCAGATTCGAATTGACGCAACCCTAACAGAGGTTAGAAACTCTGTATACTACGTTGGATGACAAATAACCTAGCTATGGCAAGCTAGAAGTTTACTAGCGTGAGTCAGCTTGGTTGGTTGCCTTCTCTCTCTCAGTCTCTCCCTCCATCCTGCTTGCTCCCTGTGTCACTCGCTCACAGTACACACACCGCATAGCCCCTCAACCTCAATCTCCTCTCCCTCGCGTTTTTTCAGCTTTAGTTAATAAAGTAGCTTAACAATTTACCTTTCTGTTGCTTCCCTCACTCGGACCGGGTCTGCATCCAACAAGGTCTATACGGAATGGGATTAGCTGTCCTCGGGTCTGTTTGTAACGGGTATCTATAGCCTATATAGAGACCCGGGGTGGGTAAGCCGCAGGTCAATTTTGAAAGGGGTCCAACATTTTGGACCCATGAAGACCTCTACCCACTCTATATAAGCAAACCCAAGCCCAAGTTGTCAATTAATTGACCTGTTGCGCTTACTACAGATAGATGGACCTCCAGGGCCACATTCAGTTGCCAAGCGTTGCAGATAGAAATGCCATGAATAGAGCTGATGTGATTCCTTATTCTATATGGCAGAAAGGCATGTTTGTTCTAGACTGACTGTTTCTATCTGAACATTCCAAAACATTGCGTCCTGCTGAGTGGGAGATGAGAAGGACCGTGCTACAGACGTGCCCCCTTTATGAGAGTGTCTACAAAGTTTGTATACCTGATTGTGCGCTCATCAGGCATTATATGGTTCATGATCTATTCCTGGGTTAGTTTAGCATCTTTTTCCCGCTGTAGTGAAACGAACCGTGACCCCAAAACCGCAATAAGTACCGAACAGTGGGTTTGGTGAACAGTTACACCCCAACTGAACAGGATAAAAAAATAAACTTTAAATAAGAAATATTTTTAATTGGACAAGCATTTTGGCAAATGTCTGCATGCACATGATCAAAGATAATGTCAGTCTACTTCACATCTAAAAATTATATCAGACATTGTGAAGCAGAGCATTGTGGGCCGTGTCTGACCTCCAGAGACGCAGCGCCGGGCGATCTCCCAGAGGATGAGGCCGAAGCTGTACATGTCGGCCATGATGTAGGACTGAAAGTGTTTCCTGTTCAGACTCTCGTCCAGCACCTCTGGGGGCATATAGCGCTTTGTGCCCACCCTGGTGTTGGGTGGGATGTCCACCTCGTTGGTGTCACTGAGAGAGAGGCAGGAGTAGGGAGAGAAATACCACATCTTTTCATCAGCATTGCACCATTAAAACAACACAGTCTTTGCATTTCTGGAATGATGCTGATTTTTACCGGAGTGAAAAGTATAGAAACAAAACAAAGTAGAACAAATCTGGTCTAAAGATGTTTCGTTATCTCTACATTCATGACCTGATGTATGTCAGATGTCCCTTTCCTGTCCTACCTGATGAATTTGACGGCAAGACCCAGGTCTGCGATGCAGCAGGCCCCATTCTTCTTCACCAGGATGTTCTTGCTCTTCAGGTCTCTGTGGGCGATGGCCGGCTTGCCCTGGGTGCCAAAGATCTCTGTGTGGAGGTGACAGAGGCCTGAGACTGAGGAGTAGGCCAGTCGCAGCATGGCCTTGATGTCTAGCGTGGTGGACTTGAGGTAGTCGTACAGAGAGCCACTCTCATGGTAGTCTGTGATCAGGTAGAGCTGGGTCCACGAGCCTGTTCCCTTGATGTCCGCTGCTATGAAGCCTGGGTAGGGAGGAGACAGGGGGGGGGGGGGGGGGGTGGAGATCTTTGAGGAGATGCAAAGGGCTCGATTCAATCTGTTGCGTGGAATATCTGCGTTGTAATGCGTTTGACATTTAAAGGTAACTTCCGGTTGAGCCGACAAACACAGCGTTTACTGTGAACACGGTATCGTTGCCTTTAAATGTAAATCCCGCTACAATGCAGATCTCCCGGCTACGGATTGAATCAAGCCAAAAGACACACGTGTAGAGATGCACACAAGGAAGCACACACACACACACAGGCACACACACACACACACACACCCAACTCTCTGTCCTTACCCAGTATGTTCTCGTGTCTCATGAGGACAGTTTGGTAGATCTCTGTCTCTCTGAACCAGCTGGCCTCCTCGGTGGTGAAGAACACTTTGACAGCTACTCTCTCTCCTCTCCAGCGACCCATCCACACCTCCCCGTAGCGGCCCTTACCTATCTGCTTCACCATCTGAATCTGCTTGGCTATGGTGCGCTGCACCTGAGCACAGGAAAACACCCACACACCGTCGTCAGCGTCAATAAAATAATATTTGTCGTCAACAACTAAAGTGAACATTGTAATCATCAAGATCACAATATCCTAAAATCATAATCCTGATTTCTGCATCTAATTCAACATAACTAACCCCACATCATAATCCTGATTTCTGCATCTAATTCAACATAACAAACCCACATCATAATCCTGATTTCTGCATCTAATTCAACATAACTAACCCACATCATAATCCTGATTTCTGCATCTAATTCAACATAACTAACCCACATCATAATCCTGATTTCTGCATCTAATTCAACATAACAAACCCACATCATAATCCTGATTTCTGCATCTAATTCAACATAACTAACCCACATCATAATCCTGATTTCTGCATCTAATTCAACATAACTAACCCCACATCATAATCCTGATTTCTGCATCTAATTCAACATAACAACCCCACATCATAATCCTGATTTCTGCATCTAATTCAACATAACTAACCCACATCATAATCCTGATTTCTGCATCTAATTCAACATAACAAACCCACATCATAATTCTGATTTCTGCATCTAATTCAACATAACAACCCCACATCATAATCCTGATTTCTGCATCTCATTCAACATAACTAACCCCCATCATAATCACGATTTATGCATCTAATTCAACATAACTAACCCACTGAGAGAGTACCACTGTATTGCTGGACTGATTTTGCCATTGGTTGCTGATGTGTGTGATGTGCAGTGTTGAGCGCTCACCAGCAGGGGGAGTCCTGATCCTGATCCAGAGCTCTGGGACTGTTCTATCAGGTCCTTCAGAGACTCTCCAGGGGGAATGTAAGTCTCATCCTGCTCCAGACCAACACTGTAGTGAGGCCGGGACTCCTGACGCTTATACCTGGAAGAGACACATTGGTAAAGCCCTTAGTAATGCTACTAAGGGCTTTATCCTTCTTCTTACATTGGTCTATGTTACCAATCTCCTCAGTGTGTGAGTCGGAATCCAAGTCCATGTGTGTTTTCTCACCTGAAGTAACAGAAGACGATGATGAGCGCCAGGATGATGCTGCAGACTGTGACAGAGATGAAGAGAGCCATGTGGTGGATACTGCTGTCCACGTAATCTACAGGAGAGAGAGAGAGAGAGAGCGAGAGAGAGAGAGAGGAGAAGAGAGGAAAAGAGAGAGAAAGAAGAGAGTCAGAGAGAGAGAGAAAGGACAGAGAGAGAGAGAGAGAGAGAGAGAGAGTGAGAGAGAGAGCGAGAGAAAGAAGAGAGTCAGAGAGAGAGAGATAGAGAGAGAGAGAGAGAGAAGAGAAAGTCAGCCAGTTCACACATCCACAGAGCCAAACCTAACACTGGGGGTCAACTCAACAGTACCAGTTCCTCCATTCATCTGTTTATAACAGTTTAATTCCAAACCCTGCCAAATCTCAGAGATGGGGACAAACTCTTATTTTCCACTCTCCTCCCCCACATCCCCCCTTCTCTTGTTCCTCTTTCCCCCTTCTCCCCCTCTCAGTGTGTGATCGATCATATCCCCTTCCTGAAAAAAACAGATTGGGTGTCACACTGACATCGCCACGGCAACCCCTGAGGCCCAAAGCTGCTCTGGGACTCTAGCCTTTCTGCCAGCCTCCTGTCAATCATTTACACACACACACACGCACACATACATACACATACACTTGAAGATAGACACACGCACGCATACATACACATACACTTGAAGATAGACACACGCGGAAATTATATCACTGTATAATTTGCCGCGTTTGACAAATCAATTTGTCTTTGACTAATTTCTTTGATAGACGTAACGCACCACACACACACACACACACACACACACACACACACACACACACACACACACACACACACACACACACACACACACACACACACACAGTGTTGGTGTCTAGCTAGAAGAGTGACAGATGGACAGATATCTCAGATCCGTAGCAGCGCAGGAAACTCAAGCAGGCCCTGGGGAGAGGCTGTCCTTTTCATTAGAGGGTGAGAGAACAAGCCAAGCCTGCCAGCTCCATTTCACCTGCCTCCCACTGTCTTCCTTCCAGCCTTCCCCTGTCTTCCCCTTGAGCAGCAAGTGCCACTCCAGCCAGCACTATACACTGTGGTTTGTAACAGTTTAAACTGTCACTACCCATCACACCCAAGTGCAGGTTGAGGGAGCCCACTCTGAAAGCCTCTTCCGCACAAGAGGACAGAGATTCCCTGTGTTGACTGGGTGGAATTCACTGTGTGTGACTGAGTGTGTCTCTTACCAGGGGCCCTCGGTGGTGGTAAAGTAGGATACAGGTCTTTATTGCAGAAGTCCTGGTCTGTACAGCACTCTAGAGCCCTCCTCTGACGGGCATTCCCTGTGTCCTGTTGTGACCCACCATAAACACACGGTTACATCTACACAACTCTAATTACTAGACAACAGTTTGAAGGACTGCAGATGCACAATCTTTATTTGTTCACTATTTTGTGGCTGGGAATGTTCCTGCACATCAGGAAATGCAAACTTGTCGTGAACTAGAGGTTTAAAAAAGGATTCTACAATTTGTAATTTCCGCTTTAAAATATCAGACTTGATTTGCCCTAACAAATACCTATATATAATCCACATAATTATTTACATTTTCTGTTGCTGCAGGACAATTTTCCTGCTGTTGCAAACTGGCTCAAATGAAGATACTACATCTGCATAGGGTATTTACAATGTTGCTTGTTGATGGCGAGACAAGGCTGGCCTAACACATTGCTCATTGTAGAGGTAGTATAGTTTAGGTCTGATTTGAAGAGATTCCTTTGAGAAGTGTAGTGAGTCATAGAGAGATGATAAGGACTTTACATGAGCTTATAAAGCTGGTTCAACTGCACTTCTAGTGGCTGCCTGCACTTGACGTCGTTCACATACACACACCGCACACACACTGCAGACTTACCCTGCACTGAAACTCCGAACCCACCAGCCCCAGACACCCAGAGGTCAGCACAGGGAGACTTCCTTCTTCATCTTCCACCATGGTGAAACAATAACCATCAGTCCTGAAGAGATACCGTGATCATCAACATCTGTGCCCCTTCCACTGTCAAACTTCCAACATAATATATTCATCATGACTAAAAATTCACAGTGCTGAGAAGGTTGTATCGGCAACCACAATCACATGTAATAAACACAACTAGACGTGGATGGAGACAGTGGGCATGAATCTGTCTGTAATTATGCTTGTAATTCAATACCTCATCACTGTCTGAGTTCATATGTTCCACAGTGGCTGTGGCACAGACACCAGTGTATTTTCTGTTCACGGAATTAGAGTTTTACAGGATAGTGACCGATATGAGGAATTGCCTCTGCTGTGTACTAATTAATGCAAGCTAATTACACATTAGATATTAGACACAGTGGATTCTAAGATGGTCTGAAAAAGACGTTGACCGTGTCAACAGGGTTGTAATTTTGTGGAATGTGCGCGCGTCTGTGCGTGTGCCTCTGTGCGTGCGTCTCTGTGCGTGCGCCTCTGTGCGTGTGTCTCTGTGCGGTCGTGTGAATCATACCTGCAGGTATTGTTGGTCGAGTCTTCAGGACAGTGGTGGTAACAGTGGCACCAGAGGATCCTCTGTGTTGGAGCCGGGGCTGTACTCCCACCGTTTTCCCACTTTCTGTCTGACCGGTCTCTCCCAGGGCTCCTCAGTAACATGGTGTCCAACACGTTGGCTACAGGGACACGGAGAGGACAGAGCAGATTTATTAGTCCCAGGACCAGGACAGACCAAACACAGTTATATCACAGAGAGAGGACAGAGCAGGTTTATTAGTCCCAGGACCAGGACAGACCAAACACAGTTATATCACAGAGAGAGGACAGAGCAGGTTTATTAGTCCCAGGACAGACCAAACACAGTTATATCACAGAGAGAGGACAGAGCAGGTTTATTAGTCCCAGGACCAGGACAGACCAAACACAGTTATATCACAGAGAGAGGACAGAGACGGCTTAGTCCCAGGACCAGGACAGACCAAACACAGTTATATCACAGAGAGAGGACAGAGACGGCTTAGTCCCAGGACCAGGACAGACCAAACACAGTTATATCACAGAGAGAGGACAGAGACGGCTTAGTCCCAGGACCAGGACAGACCAAACACAGTTATATCACAGAGAGAGGACAGAGACGGCTTAGTCCCAGGACCAGGACAGACCAAACACAGTTATATCACAGAGAGAGGACAGAGACGGCTTAGTCCCAGGACCAGGACAGACCAAACACAGTTATATAACAGAGAGAGGACAGAGACGGCTTAGTCCCAGGACCAGGACAGACCAAACACAGTTATATCACAGAGAGAGGACAGAGACGGCTTAGTCCCAGGACCAGGACAGACCAAACACAGTTATATCACAGAGAGAGGACAGAGACGGCTTAGTCCCAGGACCAGGACAGACCAAACACAGTTATATCACAGAGAGAGGACAGAGACGGCTTAGTCCCAGGACCAGGACAGACCAAACACAGTTATATCACAGAGAGAGGACAGAGACGGCTTAGTCCCAGGACCAGGACAGACCAAACACAGTTATATCACAGAGAGAGGACAGAGCAGGTTTATTAGTCCCAGGACAGACCAAACACAGTTATATCACAGAGAGAGGACAGAGCAGGTTTATTAGTCCCAGGACCAGGACAGACCAAACACAGTTATATCACAGAGAGAGGACAGAGCAGGTTTATTAGTCCCAGGACAGACCAAACACAGTTATATCACAGAGAGAGGACAGAGCAGGTTTATTAGTCCCAGGACAGACCAAACACAGTTATATGGACACTGTGTCATTCAAACGGCTGCACCTACCTTGTAGTTAAACTTAAGTGCATACATAACTGAGGTAAATTCAAATGAAATCAAAGCTAGCAAAGTGACATTTTCTCCACTCTTCAACTCCCTCTTTCCAGACATGCTTGAAAAATCTAAATGCCTTGGCAACGTCACCATAGTAACGTAGCCACAGAAACGGTGACCGTGTCTGGTGAAAGCTACCCTTCTGTTCTGTTCTGGCCTCAACTCAATGTACCTGCCTGAGACTGGAACAACACTGGTACACTTAATACCCTCACAAGAAAGAGCTTTTTGTGCTCAGTGTGTGTGTGTGTGTGTGTGTGTGTGTGTGTGTGTGTGTGTGTGTGTGTGTGTGTGTGTGTGTGTGTGTGTGTGTGTGTGTGTGTGTGTGTGTGTGTGTGTGTGTGTGTGTGTGTGTGTGTGTGTGTGTGTGTGTGTGCATGCAAGTTAGTGTGTGTGTGTGTGTGTGTGTGTGTGTGTGTGTGTGTGTGTGTGTGTGTGTGTGTATGTGGCAGTCTCGACAGCAGTTCTGGAACGAGTGTGTGGCATGTCGTTTTAATATCCAAGGCCATATATCTCACCCTGGTTTTGGCAGAGCAGCCCAACAGAACCCTCGTGGCTACACGTTTGTGTGCCTCGATATTTTGGGAGTATGTGTGTTTACGATGTTATAAAGCCCTCCAAAGAATACTCATACTTCACTGTCAGTCGGAGCAGTATCTCCTATACATGAATGAATACAAACCAATACAGCTCTAAGAATGATCGGTGGATACGTGTAAATATGTTGTTGGAGACCACCTCATTAACTTGGTATTGTATATACCAGCTCTGTTTTGGTACGCCTTCCCAGTCCCAACCATCCTGCCTCAGAGAGAGACACTGTGAAAGGACAGTTAGCCAGAAGAGACCAGCTATGCCCTCACACGTGTTTCATTCCCACTACAATAACAGCTCAGGGCAGGCTCAACCGCAGAGCAAAACAAGGTTCTGCTCATATACTTTACTAGAAAAACTGGGTGCTCGTGTTACCAGCACACTTCGCCTTTTCCACCTTCTAGCCTTTCACCCATAGAGCCTGCTTCACCAGCGAGAGGAAGGAAGAGGGCTCAGCGCTCAGAGCACCTTGACTAGTTACTATGGCAACCTTGAGAGAAGCAGTCATAAGTCTATATTATACTATGTTAAAGAGATTCTGCAGTACTTTTGTATACTTATTACTAAGCCAGTAGTTCTGAAAGTCGCACTCATGAGCCACTACGTCATCTCATCGCTCGATCTCTCCCTCTGCTGTGTACACTGAGCCGTGGGCCCGTCCTGCAGCCTCATTGGGTAACGCTGATAATTACACAGGTGCACCTTGTGCTTGGACAATAAAAGGCCACAGTTTTGTCATCCGGCTTCCTCACCTGCTGGGTCATCTGAGGGGCTGGCTCCCCAGTGTGTGGCCCTACACCCTCCAAGGCCCACCCATGGCTGCACCCCTGCCAAGTCATGGGAAATACATAAATTAGGGCCTAATTAATCTTTTTCAATTGACTGATTTCCTTATTTGAACTGCAACTCAGTAAAATATTTGAAACTGTTGCATTTCCATTTTTGTTCAGTATATAAACTACACATTGACACATCCAGCCCAAAGCAGGAGGTTTAACAATGACTTTCTTAGTCACCAAAGTGCCGGAGCATGTCTTTAAAACAGTGTCATACGAGTGACAATAAACACAAAGATGTCATGACAGATAACAACACAGAGCAAGCAGACATTCTGCAGGCTATGCTCTATAATAAGCGCCGCATCATTGTACTACTGTAAACCACTGCAATGACGAACCAAGACTTAAATGGTCCCTGTTTGTGCTCCGTGGCAATGCTATTAGGAGGAGCAGTGAACTTCGGTCAACCAGGACATTCAACACCACAGATCCCAAACCCACACCCCCACCCCAGCCAGCCATACAGTAATACACATGCATTTACTTGCACTGAGGTAAATATTGTGTTCCGCACCACCTTCACCCTGAAAGTGTTAACAGAACAGGTCAGACCAGTGTGTTTTTATACAGCTGCATATACACACATCTAATCAACCCACTAGTGTTTTGATGGCGAGAAATGTCCAGTTTCATGTGCCAGTATTATAGTCTTGGGGTCCGCTTCGCATCCCGAGTAGATACCTGACAGAGGTGGACCCAAACAAATCCAAGACAGTGGAACTTTACTCAACACTTCTATAGACACTTTAAATCCTACTGAACTCTATTATCAGACAGCCCACTATTCAATACAGTAAGTACTGTACAGCTGGACCACTGGACCCTTGTGGCAAGAGAGCTAATCAGATGAGAGAGCAGGGCAATATGGGAGGAGATTGATTAGTTAGTGTCTGTCTGGATGGAGGATCCGGGTGAATCTCTCTCTCCCCCTATCCCCCTCTCCCCCTCTCGCTCTGTGTGTGTAAAAAGACACAGATAGGCACAGTTTGCTACACAGATAGTCCAGGGGTAATCAGTCTGGTAACTACTAGGCTACGTCTAACCAACACACTCAGTCAGTTCATCAAGTCAGAACTGGAGGTGTACAGCCCTGGTATGGTATGTCGCAAGGACTAACTGTAACCGTTGAGAACAGCTTGTAAGTGTTCCAAAGTGTGTGTGTGTGTGTGTGTGTGTGTGTGTGTGTGTGTGTGTGTGTGTGTGTGTGTGTGTGTGTGTGTGTGTGTGTGTGTGTGAGAGAGAGAGAGAGAGAGAGATAGATTAATGAGTGCTGCCGAGTCAGAAGAGAGCAGAGCAGACACAACCAGTCAGTGTGTTCCTTTAAGAGCAGCACACTCCGTCCACTCTAATCTAACCACCCTGACAGAGGAGGGGTCCGGGCCCATGGCTGCACTGACTATCACACATTCCTTCTTGTGTGTATCTGTTGTGCAAATGTGGAAAAACACACACGTTTTACGAGTTTATCAGTGGCGTGATTCTGTCCAGATCGTTTAAAAACAAAAATAGAAACTCACATAAAGGCAGAACAGAGGGAACAGAATGGACAGACTCCTTTTTTTTCCACTGCAGCAGGCCAGCTACAGGAAAGCTCCATCCTTCCAAGTCACTGTTGTCATTTTTCTTGTGAGGGAAAGAGAATCCCCCTTTGGAGGTAAACAGAGAAAATCCCAGACCCCGGGGCCAGAGGCATGGTGTAAATCCACAGGCTGGGAGAGCTGCTTAGTCTCTCACTAAGATCCATTAAAACACACACTACCTCTCCATGTAGAGTCAACTTCTCTCTAACTCCCCTCTCCTAATGGACTCACAGAGTGATGCAGGGCTGCTGTTATTTCGTGGAGGGAGAAATAGAAGAGGGTCTATGCCAACCCCTGGTCCTCTAACCCCCAAGCAGCCTTTCTGCCCTTGGGGAGACGAGGTTCCCTCTTTGATCAGACCCATGGCCTGGCATTGGGCTCATACAGGCCTGGCCCCTGATATAGTTTGTTTTTGGAGGCCAACACAGAGCATATGGGGTGTAGACACAGGATGGGGGAGACTCCATATCTGTTACATGATTCCTGTTTAATACACACTCCTCTAACAAAAAGATTGATTCTATATCTATCTATTTTCACTCATGTTTATAGTATTGAAATGCGTAGCGCGTAAAAATCGTCTGTCCTCGGTTGCAACATTCACTAACGAGTTCCAAACTGCCTCTGGAAGCAATGTCAGCACAATAGCGGTTTCGTCGGGAGCTTCATGAAATGGGTTTCTATGGCCGAGCAGCCGCACACAAGCCTAAGATCATAATGTGCAACGCCAAGCGTCGGCTGGATTGGACTCAGTGGAAGCAGTGGAAACGTGTTCTCTGGAGTGATGAATCACGCTTTACCATCTGGCAGTCTGACGGACACATCTGGGTTTGGTGGATGCCAGGAGAAAGCATATATCGGCGTACACATCACGGACAAACTGAAATAGTCCACCCACACAGACAGTGTGGTGAAGAAGGCGCAACAACCTCAGGAGGCTGAAGAAATTTGGCTTGTCACCAAAAACAGTCACAAACTTTTACAGATGCACAATCCAGAGCATCCTTTCGGGCTGCATAACGGCCTGGTACGGCAACTGCTCCACCCACAACCGCAAGGCTCTCCAGAGGGGAGTCAGGTCTGCTCAACGCATCACCGGGAACAAACTACCTGCCCTCCAGGACACCTACACCACCCGATGTCACAGGGAGGCCAAAAGGATCAAGGACAACAACCACCTGAGCCACTGCCTGTTCACCCCACTATCATCCAGAAGGCGAGGTCAGTACAGGTGCATCAAAGCTGGGACCGAGAGACTGAAAAACAGCTTCTATCTCAAGGCCATCAGACTGTTAAACAGCCACCAATCACTAACTTTGAGTGGCTGCTGCCAACATACTGACTCAAGTCTCTAGCCACTTTAATAATACAAAATTAGATGTAAGAAATGTATCACTAGTCATTTTAAACAATGCCACTTTATATAATGTTTACATACCCTACATTACTAATCTCATATGTATATACTGTACTCTATACCATCGACTGCATCCTGCCTATGCCGTTCGTCCATCGCTCATCCATATATTTATATGTACATATTCTTATTAATTAATTTACACTTGTGTGTATAAGGTAGTTGTGAAATTGTTAGATATTACTGCATGGTCGGAACTAGAAGCATAAGCATTTCGCTACACCCACATTAACATCTGCTAACCATGTGTATGTGACCAATACATTTGATTTGATTTGATTTCAATGTAACCGTTTAGTCATGTTAATTAGGCTTCTCCAAGCTCTGATGCTGCTGACGGTCATTAGTAGCCTACCAAACCTGGTACTCAGCACTCTACCTTTAATCACTCTGACATCAATGGAAATGTAATCGAAAATCTAATCAAACACTTAATGAGAGCCCATGAGCTCATGTTGCACAACATTTCTATAGGCTGTGCAATTGTGTGAGAAAACAGTTTTGATGGCCTCTATTAAAAAGAGAAGGATCCCATCATATTATCACTTGTGAATGATGCCCAGCTTCAGGCAAGAAACAGCGCATGCTTTTCCCCAACTTATTCAAATTATAGTCACACACCTCATGAAGCCCTTACGCATTTATGGTTTTATTTTTTAAATTTGTGTTATTATTATTTTTTTACCCCCTTTTCTCCCCAATTTCGTGGTATCCAATTGTTAGTAATTACTATCTTGTCTCATCGCTACAACTCCCGTACCGGCTCAGGAGAGACGAAGATCGAAAGCCATGCGTCCTCCGAAACACAACCCAACCAAGCCGCACTGCTTCTTAACACAGCACGCCTCCAACCTGGAAGCCAGCCGCACCAATGTGTCGGAGGAAACACCGTGCATCTGGCTACCTTTGTTAGCGCGCACTGCACCCGGCCCGCCACAGGAGTTGCTGGTGCGCGATGAGACAAGGATATCCCTACCGGCCAAACCCTCTAACCCTAACCCTAACCCTAACCCTAACCCTAATAACTCAAAGTTAAGCATATAGGAGGACCTGTTTCTTTGTTTTAACCGCTCAACACAGAATAGACACATGTGCGCACTACCTCAGAACGTTCTATTTTATTCAGCTATGTTCAATTGTATTCTTCATACTATAAAATAATATAAAATAATGCAACAGAATTCTAAGGAAATCTTGTCTGCTAAATGAGCTAGTGTAGCTCACAGCCATATGGCATAGACAGGTCAGGGCCTAACATTATGTCACGTTCTGACCATCGTTCGTGTGTGTGAGCTGGGTGGGCATTCTATGTTGGATGTCTTGTTTGTCTATTTCTATGTCTGGCCTGATATGGTTCTCAATCAGAGGCAGGTGTTAGTCATTGTCTCTGATTGGGAACCATATTTAGGTAGCCTGGGTTTCACTGTGTGTTTGTGGGTGATTGTTTCTGTCTCTGTGTTTTCACCAGATAGGGCTGTTTCGGTTTTCGTTACGTTCATTACGTTCTTTGTTTTGTAGTGTTTGTATCGATTCGTGTTTTACGTTTGTTTATTAAACATGGATCGCAATCTACACGCCGCATTTTGGTCCGACTCTCTTTCACATACAGAAAACCGTGACACATAAGGACAACTCAGAGTATGCTATTCTCTTCTTCTGAAATATAATACATTTCTTCATATCATGTTTCTTTAGACCTGTCTAAAATAAATAATGGATTTATTGTGATGGTGTAGGCTATATTACATGGATTTATTGTGATGGTGTAGGCTATATTACATGGATTTATTGTGATGGTGTAGGCTATATTACATGGATTTATTGTGATGGTGTAGGCTATATTACATGGATTTATTGTGATGGTGTAGGCTATATTACATGGATTTATTGTGATGGTGTAGGCTATATTACATGGATTTATTGTGATGGTGTAGGCTATATTACATGGATTTATTGTGATGGTGTAGGCTATATTACATGGATTTATTGTGATGGTGTAGGCTATATTACATGGATTTATTGTGATGGTGTAGGCTATATTACATGGATTTATTGTGATGGTGTAGGCTATATTACATGGATTTATTGTGATGGTGTAGGCTATATTACATGGATTTATTGTGATGGTGTAGGCTATATTACATGGATTTATTGTGATGGTGTAGGCTATATTACATGGATTTATTGTGATGGTGTAGGCTATATTACATGGATTTATTGTGATGGTGTAGGCTATATTACATGGATTTATTGTGATGGTGTAGGCTATATTACATGGATTTATTGTGATGGTGTAGGCTATATTACATGGATTTATTAAACGTTTTAAAATGTAGATGTTTCAAAGGTCTGTATTGGTGGCTTGTAGGCTGTGCGAAAGCCAGGAGATGCTAAATGTGCTTATGTTAATTAACGGTCAATTACCGTGAGACCGGGAGTTATTTGCTTAACAATCACCGGCTGACGAAATGTCATGACCGTCACAGCCCTAGGAAGGGCACCTGTATCTTTAGTGACTGGGTGTAGTGATACACCATCCAAAGTGTAATTAATAACTTCACCATGCTCAAAGGGATATTTAATGTCTGCTTTTTGTTTTACCCATCTACCAATAGGTGCCCTTCTTTGCAAGGCATTGGAAAACCTCCCTGGTCTTTGTGGTTGAATCTGTATTTGAAATTCATTGCTTGACTGAGGGACCTAAAATATAATTCTATGTGTGGGGTACAGATATGAGGTAGTCATTAAAAAATGATCTTAAACACTAATACTATTATAAACACTATGAACACTATAAGAATGGAGCCGGAGAGGATGGCTGACGTTTTATGTGCTCCTAACCAACTTCTGGCCGAAAATAACTTCTAGACATCAGAACAGCGATTACTCACCTCGAACTGGTAGAAGTTTTTTCCTTTAACGAGTCCGACGAGAAGGATATCCTGCTTTCTCGGGAACAGGCTCAAATCCCCATCACTTGCGTGAAGAAAAGACGGAGAAAAAAGGGTCGGAGGTCAGTCTGCCTAATGAGAATTCATAGTAAACTCCCACTACCATCCGCTCTATTGGCCAACGTGCAATCATGGGAAAATAAAATCTATGACCTATGATCAAGATTATCCTACCAACTGGACATGAAAAACTGTAATATCTTATGTTTCACCAAGTCGTGGCTGAACGATAACGCAGATGATATAGAGCTG
>NC_143026.1:38802500-38867500 GCF_057628025.1 Oncorhynchus mykiss | reverse complement strand
ACACACACACTCACGCATGATCACACACTCTAAGTAATTTACCTGAGCCGTTTGCTTCGTCTGATGACTAGTTCCAGTAAAGCTCTATCTGATAAGAGTACTGTAAAAGCCCGGAGGACGGCTGTTCAACAAAGTGCCGGCCTGTGTCTCGGTTTCCCCGGCGATGTGTCACTGTGCCGGTAACCATGTTAACAGTAACAGTCCCTACAGATGCAGGCTATATCAGGCTAATCCTGAATACCTGGGTCTGGATCGAATTGACTGGGATCCTGTGGTGCCAGATATCGTTCGACCATTGCCCAAACCAGATCAGTCTATCATCTCTGGATGGAGTGAAAAAAGAACTGCAAACCACCGTTGAATGTGAATTAGGAAACAATGTGGGGAATTCAATATTTGTGTGTTGACGTTAGTGAGTGGGACGTTTCTCTGACAGATATGGAAAGGTGTGACAGGAAGTAGGTTTGCCAGATTGCAACTGAACACGTGTAGAGGAGCTGTGAGGATCCAGCCACCTCTCCCTATCCGTCTCCTTTTCAGTGACCAGCCAAACCTCAGCCTAGGCTGCAGCCTCTGCCGACTGTCTGTCTTCCAACACCATGTAAAGACACAGAACACACCATGGACCCACATACTCCTCTACAGCCCCCTCTGCCAAACCATCTCTCACACGCACACAGGCGTACAGTGACGCACACACAGACAGCCAGACAAAAACACAAGCTTCCAAAATAACTAACTAAAAAAGACATGTGAAAGCACATACACACACATAGACACATGTACACAGGCGCGAACAAACACAGTCACACACACTCACAAAGTAACCAAGACAAATGGTTTCATAGCAGGCCAGCATCAGCCCCACCTGCTCTGTGTCTATCAGCTTGTGGGCCGTGTGCGTGTGTGTGTGTGTGTGTGTGTGTGTGTGTGTGTGTGTGTGTGTGTGTGTGTGTGTGTGTGTGTGTGTGTGTGTGTGTGTGTGTGTGTGTGTGTGTGTGTGTGTGTGTGTGTGTGTGTGTGCGCCCCACCAGCTTAACACACATCAAACTAAACTTTGATTCGGTTTGTATAAATCTCTGATGAGACCATAACATATTCCCCATCTCAGTCATTCTATCCCGGTTCCCACACTGCCAACCATCATCTTCTCTCTATCCCGAGCCCACTGCTCTCAAGGGTGTCCGTTACATACATTAGACTGTGATCAAGACAAGAACCCTACCTTCACCCAAACATCCCCCTCCCTCAATACTTCCTCCAAAACCACAGGTGCAGCCTTAAGCCTCCCTTTCCCTCGCTCCAAACTTCACACACCCCTAAAAGTCCCCCTCCGGCCCACTGCCCTCTGTGGTTACCAGTCTCATGCAGTCCCACTGCTGGAGCAGAACATCTGTCCTGGGATCAGGTTCTGTTTGGGGAACATGATCCACATCCTGTCAGGAAGCAGCCTGGGACCTGCTACACTTACAGTAGGCCTTCGTTCAATCACTGATGCCACAAGACTTGACCTAAACTGAATAATCACAAAGAAAATGCCATCCTATAACACCAAAGTAGTTACACTGAAATAGCATCTCTGTAGGAAATGGTATTTCACAAGAGACTGCAATCAAAGGAGTGTTTAAACATATAGTCACTTATCATCTGTGTCTGTACTGTAGAACAAAAAACGAGAAAAGCTCAAAGTTATCCAGCGACATGTTGCCATGGTGTGGTCCTCCCATACAGTACAGTACGGAAGGTGGGATCCGGGACAAGGAGAGGGTGAGCTGACCTCGTTTA
The DNA here is from genome assembly GCF_057628025.1 of Oncorhynchus mykiss. Classification (NCBI taxonomy): domain Eukaryota; kingdom Metazoa; phylum Chordata; class Actinopteri; order Salmoniformes; family Salmonidae; genus Oncorhynchus; species Oncorhynchus mykiss. Next base: position 38,865,715 of record NC_143026.1, on the reverse strand, counting down.
CATTGTTGCGTCTAGATGATGATAAAGCCAGTCGTTTCGCCCTGCTTGTGGCCTTGCGGCATCTCCACACCACCTCGAATGTTACATGTTATGTTTATTTGAAATGGATATCATGTTTAAGCGACGTCAAAGTGTGGCCGTGTCTTTCACTAACTGGCTTTCACTCCTACCCTGCGTGGCGCCAGAAGACTCAAGGACTTTCAGCAGCCATGTCACACATACTATGGAACGAAATAGGCCTACATGCAACGAGTAGTAGAAGAGTCAATTGTGTAAGTTGTAACCTCACACTGTACGGTGCATGGCCTATTCAGAAAAGATGTATGCATTGTTACTGCAGGAATGAAGTATGTAAATCTATTCTTTGGGAACTTTGCATCAGCCTAAACAACAGGTGGCGAATTAACCACGCTGTGAAGATTCATGAGTTACCTCCCATGTGTGTTATCCTCATTTAGAGAACCATGCCTGATCTGTCCCAGCAGCACCGGGGAGAGGGCTGAGGGGGAGAGAGATGAGGGGGAGAGGGCTGAGGGGGAGAGGGCTAGAAGAGAGAGAACAGACTGCGAGCGATGGAGCGATAGAGAAAGAGTGGACAGGGAGAAAGAGAGGATTGGAAGAGAGAGGGCCAGTCATAAAGCTAGCACACAACTCTGTCTCTCCGACCAACCAGAACCAAGTCTTCGTTCACTGTACCCACTAAAACAGCAGTTCGGGTTGGCAGGCTGAGCTTAAAACATGAGTGGGAAACGAGAAGCAGCTGGTCTCCTGTCCTCCCAGCTCGGCCGGCATGTCTCTCTGTCTATGTGAGCTTTCTCTGTGCTTCATGTGAGAACTGATGCCCACAGGATACACAAAGGTGAATCTGTGTGACTGCTGTGATGTTTTCACTATGTTAAATCAGCGAGACAGACAGACTTCAGCTTGAAATAGTCCATTATGCTGCGAAGTCAAGTGATATACTGTGTAGATGTCTCCGTTGACATAAGTCTACCATACTGATCATCAGCCAAAGTATTTCGAGACAAACTGTGAAAGCTGCCTTCAAATGGGCACTACAGCCTTTTGTGTCTGGCCTTGATCCTTTACAAACACTGCAGACCCCAAATCTCAGCACTTTATCGGTCCACAGTGCATATCAAAATCAGAAGCATAGCAGGACCCCTCTCTCCATGCCAGACGATCCTGGAACATTCCAAGGTGTTTAGTGGCTTACAGTATCTGCCATTCAAGGCCATCAATGCATCTGATTATTTAATGGTTGTTTATATGATGTTCTGCAGGCACAATACATAGAGTGTATCTTGTCCTCCCAGACTCACATTCATTTAGAACTATAAGATAATAGGGTTAGTGCTATAACATGGAATGGCTTGGCTGGTTACCTATAATCACCATATGTTTTGATGCGCAGTTCATTAGCAGCCAAATAGCATCTGGAATGAACACACCAAAATGATGCTTGATTTAGTTATCTTTCATATGAGGGGAAACCTAGTTCAAGTGAACAGAGAGAGAGGCAGTGATTTTACAGACTGTGGTTAAACCTTTGCCACCCCAAAATGGACATTTTCTGTTGTATAAGGAGGGCTTATAGTCCATGGGCCAACAGAAAATGTTGTCCATTTTGGGGTGGCAAAGGTTTGATGGCATTAAATTGATGTGATAACCTGATATGATACAACTTGATATGACAACCTCTCCAAAAAAGTATCTTTCTATGTTTTTCATACCTTTACATATCTTGTTGTATGGGAGTCTAGAATAGAATGTTCACAGGCTGATGAAAGTAAGTTGAGACAAGTTGGAATGTTCACATGCTCATTAAAAATGACTAGAAACTAGAAATCGGGCAACCCGAGTGGCGCAGCGGTCTAAGGTGTCCCTACAGACCCTGGTTCGATACTAGGCTGTGTCACAACCGGCCGTGACCGGGAGTCCCATAGGGCAATGCACAATTGCCCCAGCGTTGTCCGGGTTAGGGGAGGTTTTGGCCGGGGTGGGATTTACCTGGCTCATCGTGCTCTAGCGACTCCTTGTGGCGGGCCGGGCGCCTGCAGGTTGACTCTGGTCATCAGTTGAACAGTGTTTTCTCTGACACATTGGTGCAGCTGGCTTCCAGGTTAAGTGGGCGTCGTGAACCCGGGCCAGTAGTGATGCCTCAGTGCCTCAGACCGCTGCACCACTCGGGAGGCCCTTGTTTGTTTTTATTTTAACTGGACTGATGGTCATGTCTCAGCAGAGGGAGGGCATGTCGAAGTGAAGAAGTGGGTTTCATTTGATTTCTAAAAGTCTTGAATAAAAACAGCGCTGTAGTTCTGGTCATTGTCTCTGAATGTACTGAAACTGTCTTTAAGGACCAGGATTAAATCATGGCAATCAGTGATTGGTACAGAAGGAGACTGGAGGCCCTTCATGGTGAAATCACTGATACCAAATTACTTGGCAAATGGTCCAAAACCCTCTTCTATACATGGTCCCTTGAAAAAAATTGAACAGTGAGCTTTGTTTGGCCATTTTCCTTGGTTTTCCTAGCTAATGGTGAGTGGCCTACACCGTGTAGGATAGCTACTGTTTACTGCACATGGTATCAGTGCGAGGTGACACATGCCAGAACCCGCACATCATTGTGAAATTGATAAACTGATTGTTGTTGGGGAATTTTTACAATTTCTTGTATAGTTTTTTCCTGGTAAATAATCAAGCATAATTCAAATTCATTACATAGGCCTAAATGAAATAAAATCTAGTGCTGTACATGAAATCAATGTAAGATGTCCTTGAGTGTCCTAAAAGGCATCTGAAAAAAATGATTATTTTTATTGTCAAAATATATCCATTTTGTTTTCTCACCCCGTCCCTACTGCTTGCTGTAAATTATATCTGATTGAGTATGCATGTTTAGGCCAGTGCTTGAGTTGGACAGAAATAGGTGCTGGTACTCATTTTTGGTGCCGGTACCATTTATATTTAAATGCAGGAACTCCTCAATACTTTTTAGCTAATATTCTACAGAAGGTGCAGAGACTCAAGGAGAAGAACATTTGAGGTGCCGGTACTCAGTTCCGGTGAGTTCATTCCCAAATCAAGCACTGTGTTATTAGGTAAAAATACATAAAAAATACAGTACATTCGGAAAGTATTCAGACCCCTTGACCTTTTCCATATTCTGTTACCCTACACCCTTATTCTATAATTGAATAAATAAAAAATGTTCCTCATCAATCTATACACAATACTCCATAATGACAAAGCAAAGAGGTTTTTAGAAATGTTCGCGAAATGTTTTAGAAATGTATAAAAAAATATATATTTACATAAGTATTCAGACCCTTTGCTATGAGACTCGAAATTGAGTTCAGATGCATCCTGTTTCCATTGATCATCCTTGAGATGTTTCTACAACTTGACTGTAGTCCACCTGTGGTAAATTCAATTGATTGGGCATGATTTGGAAAGGCACACACCTGTCAAAGGTCTCACAGTTGACAATGCATGTCAGAGCAAAGTCCAAGCCATGCGGTAGAAGGAATTGTCCATAGAGTTCCGAGACACAATTGTATTGAGGCACAAATCTGCGGAAGGGTACCAAAACATTTTTGCAGCATTGAAAAGTTTGGAACCACCAATACTCTTCCTAGAGCTGGCCGCCCGGCCAAACTGAGCAATCAGAGGAAGAGGGCCTTGGTCAGGGAAGTGACCAAGAGCTCGATGGCCACTTTGACAGAGCTCCAGAATTCCTCTGTGGAGATGGGAGAACCCTCCAGAAGGACAACCATCTCTGCAACACTCCACCAATCAGGCGGAAGCCACTCCTCAGTAAAAGGCACGACAGCCCACTTGGAGTTTGACAAAAGGCACCTAAAGGACTCTCAGACCATGAAAAACAAGATTCGCTGGTTTGATGAAACCAAGATTGAGCTCTTTTGCCTGAATGTCAAGCGTCAGATCTGGAGGAAACCAGGCACCATCCCTACGGTGAAGCATGGTGGTAGCAGCATCCTGCTGTGGGGATGTTTTTCAGTGGCAGGGACTGGGAGACTAGTCAGGATAGAGGGAAACATGAACAGAGCAAAGTACAGAGATTCTTGATGAAAACCTGCTCCAGAGCGGTCAAGACCTCAGACTGGGGTGAAGGTTCACCTTCCAACAGGACAACAACCCTAAGCACACAGGCAAGACAACGCATATGTTTTATACTGAATGTTATCAGATCTTCAAGCAAAACCTAATATTAGAGAAAAGGAACCTGAGTGAACAAATAACACAACAATTACATACTTGTTTCATTTATTTCAAAACAAATCACCCAGTGCCCCTGTGTGGAAAAACTAAAAGTACATTCAATAACTGGTTGTTCCACGTTTAGCTGCAATGACTCCAACCAAACTCTCCCCGTAGTTGTTGATCAGTCTCTCACGCTGCTGTGAATACATTTCGGCCCACTTGTCCATGCAGAACTGCTTTAACTCAGCAACTTTTGTATGTTTTCAAGCATGAACTGCTCATTTCAAGTCCTGCCACAACATCTCAATTGGGATTAGGTCTGGACTTTGACTAGGCCATTCCAAAACTTCAAATGTGTTGCTTTTTAGCCATTTTCATGTAGACTTGATTTGTGTGTTTTGGATCATTGTCTTGCTGCATGACCCTGCTGCACTTCAGCTTCAGCTCACAGACGTATGGCCTGACATTCTCCTGTAGAATTCTCTGATACAGAGCAGAATTCATGGTTCCTTCTATAAAGACATGTCGTCCAGGTCCTGAGGCAGCAAAGCATCCCCAAACCATCACACTACCATCACCATGCATGACTGTTGGTATAAGGTTCTCATGGTGGAATGCATTCTTTGGTTTTCGGCAGGAATAAATGGGAGAGCCTATTAGTTTTTGGGGTAATTTGTAAACTCAGATTCCCTTTATCTAATATTAGGTGTTGGTTGAAAATCTAATAACATTCAGTATCAAAAATATCCAAAAATAGAGAAAATCAGAAAGTGGGGAAATACTTTTTCACGGCTCTATATATATATTTTTTCATCTCATTGGGTGTGGACCTCCAGCTGTCTTTGTGGTACCCTTTAAAAGTTGAAATGTTAGAACATTTACCCACCCTGTGTTCAAGAGCATGTTGTGTTTCAACCAATGGCGAGCACAGCACAAAAGCCTTACATGATGTAAAAATGGTTCTAAGCTACAACATATGCAAACATGGAACCTGAGTTTATGAGCTTTTAAATAATTGACGTTAAAGGTTGTGATTTTTTACAATTTAATTTAAACGATATACATATTACACTTTAGTAATTTATCGATAATAAAACAGTTTCAAAAACATGTTTGTAAGCTTAGAAATGATATCAATCTCAACCGTTTATCGTTTCCAGTGATGAGGACATGGATGGATGTCTCATGGTAGGGTGGGGTACGCCAAATCGGTCAACTGATGAATGTTTAGGCATTCAGCTCTAAAAATAATTTTCTGATCCCTTCTATAATGGGAAAATATGTGTGGAAGGTTTTGTTTAAATCGAAAGGGGGGCTGTCAAAAAAGTGATTGAATTCAAATAAATTGACCCCAAAGACAAACTCAATGAAGCAAGGCAGTCACAGCTATTTTAGAGGTGAGGGGGGTGCGTGCGTGTGTATGTGCTCCTTTGAGAGTGGGAGATTAGTTTTACAGCTTGTCGCCCAACTGTGTTCTTAACAAGTGTGTGACAACTGAACACTTCTGCACAGGTCAAACCTATCTCAAAATGAAACACCATGGAAAATGGAAAAACAACAGCAGTTATGGCTAAATAAAACCAAACCTTCCCATACAAAAGACACCAGCTATAGTATAATGAAGTCTATGCATATGTAAACAAGGTTCGCTTGAAATTATTGACACTTGTTGCTCGGTGCAAACAAATGCAAACATCCATGATTAACTCCACATAATCAATCTCTTTCTCTCAGTTGAGAGCCTTTGAAACAGGGCAGATGACAAAGAGAGGAATCTTCCCCAGGCGAGCCTCCAGCCGTGGATCCCCTGCAGTCCATCACAAAGCTTATGGGACACCATGACACTGTCGCCATTCATTGTAAATGACAACTGGCTGTCCATCTTAAAACAATTCAAAACATGAGCAGAGGGAGGGGGAGGGGAGCAGGACGGGGGACGGGGCAGATGACTGCTCACATGCTAGACCCGGTGGAGATCATAATAGCTTTGCCCCATCATAAATACCGCTGGGCAAAAAATAGACCCACCACCAACCTCCCAGTGAGTCTCTGCTCCTCCTCGCCCCAACAATACACGCAGTAAACCTGCCTGCAGTTTGTGAAATCATGCCTTTGCTCAAAGTGACTAAAACTACAGTACTCAGCCACTAGGCTAGGTAAGCATCACAAAAAGAGGATAAGGTATTAACGACCCAGGTGGATGAACAGAAAAAGATAGAGAATATATTGGTTTATCGGGGTGATTCTCAGCTCAAAAGCCACCTTTCACATGCCCAGAGCCTACTTTGGGTCCAGACCCATAGTTTAAGAAACCCTGCTCTAAGCATTAGATATACTATGTAAAGTCTTGGCAGCACAAAAAACATGCGTTTCGATATATCAGTTGTGAAAACCACCAGCAGACAATCAGATACAGTACTAAAAACGAATTAAATATAGACCATGCTGTAGTTTCTTCAAAATCAGTCCCAGAGTCCATCAACAGAGAAAGATGGACAGAGTCCCGTAGTACAGAGAGAGATATAGTCCAGTATTAAGCTACTCACCATTAGTCCCCGGGCTCAGTGAAGCCAGTCCAGTCACCAGCAGTACAGTTCTCCATGCCCATCCCCACGGCAACCACACCGCCATCATCCTGTGGTACTGTACAACCGCACGCACAATCCCTGAGACACTAGCTGGCACCACGGCTACACTGAGAAGGTGTGTGTGCGCGAGTGTGTGCCTCTACGTGAGTAAGTGCTAGTCCCCCTCTCTCTTCTCTGCGATCTCAGGAACTCCCCACCACACACAGCCACCCAGCAGCCTCCAGCGCTACACAGTGACAGCCTGAGAGAGAGAGAGAGAGAGAGAGAGAGAGAGAGAGAGAGAGAGAGAGAGAGAGAGAGAGAGAGAGAGAGAGTGAGAGAGAGGGAGAGAGAGAGAGAGAGATAGAGAGAGAGATGGGGAGGAGGAGGAGGGAAGGAGGGTGTTACTCAGTTGCTCTGCTGTTTGGTCAGCCTTTTCTCTGAACACCTCGTGGGGCGAACAACAAAAGAACAGCTGAGCCTGCCTGGACCCCACACACACACATATGAACACATACACTCGCCGCTCAAAAAGGAAGACATTGGCAGGGGCAGACACACACACACACACACACAGAGACACACACACACACACACACACACACACACACACACACACACACACACACACACACACACACACACACACAGAGAGAGAGAGAGGATGAGAGGGAAGTAAGATTGTTCCTCATAGATGTGCATTAGAGAAGTCTGGGCGCCAGAACTCATCCATGAGCATGATTCAAAGTAATGTGTTGTCGCTACTTCATCCACTGTGGGAAGTGCAGATGGATGAATCTTTGCTATGGTTGTACCATATCCAGATTGACATACCATCACACTGTTCCTGTACCATACCGGGGTATACGGTATTACCGACAGTGCACACAAGGGGTGCTATATCTTTCCAAACAAACAAAAATAATAACATTTGAAAAAACAATAACATTCACGCACAAAACAAATTTAGGCAGCAGGGATCTTGATTTTGGAATTGAACGCTATACCGCCCAAGCCTAATCTCTACATATCTCTGAGGTTTAGGACAGCAATTGCCCTCCTGTTTGTGTGACAGCTCATCACAGACCAGTTACAGAGCAGAATGCAAAGTGTGAAAGAAACACACGCGGACGGCCAGACACACACACACACATTCATACATACATACATACTCACTTACTCACAAAGGCTCTTCACACGTCAGGTGATTACCGCCCACACCTCCGGGCAGCAACACGCCTCCTCTCTCTCACTAATCCACCCGAACATACACACACAACCTCCCAATTTGGCCAAATTCCATCAGGCAGCACAAGACTTTCTGTGGGTTACAACCTTAAGAGGATTAGTCCAGCTATTACCAAGATTACATCAAGTTTGCTAGAGTGCCCCTCAAAACAGTTAGCGGGGATGTGATGGTGCAACAGGACAGAATGCCATACCATGCCATTCTAAAGCGTGATTTGGTGGAGGGTGCGTGTTTCCCCAAAAGAGAAAAGAAAAGAATGGCCCAAATGGTGGGGTGAGTGGTCTCCCAAATAAAGACAATAACAACGGCCAATTAGTGGTTAAAGGAAAATCAACAATGTGAAAGTGGAAACAACCAACTAACCAAATGGGATCCTGTTCTTCCACACCTGCTGTGCCTCCATAAGGACAAACACCCTGAATCCACTTCTCTCCCAGCCAGGATAGGAGACAGGACAAGAGGGCAGTAGACAGGGTCTGTAGTCTGGGGCTCTTTCCCTGGAAGGCTGTACGTCTGTCTGTCACTCCTGATTTGCACCGTGCTCTGGATTAAATGTGATAAGTCTACTTTCCCTGGAGCATGAGTGCATGGGGAGAGATGTGAACGGGTCAGCGCACCTCACACACCCCCTCGGAGCTGCATCAAACGCCCAGCATGGTTTCCCCCTGTCCTGCTCAAGCAGCCGCGAAGACCCAGAGAGATATGGGGGGGGGGGGGGGGGGGGGGGCGCAGCTGGTGGGGATGGTTGGTGGGGGTCTAGTCAGGCAGATAAAGGGGATTGTGGAAGTTGGTGGTGGGCTAGCAGGGTGGGGGATTTTGAAATGTGGTTAAATTAACCCTTTCTATCCTTCCCGCCTTTCACTAAGCCAAAAGTTGCCTTGATTCCTCCTTTGAGCTCCAAACCGCAGATCTACTTTTCAAGTCTTGTTACATACAGCTCCGTCTGTTGCTAAGGTTTCCTAAAGGCGCCAGCATGATACAGTTCGGTTGACAGCTAGCCGAAGTCGGCTAAGCGAACCGAATGAGTGTAAAAACGCAAAAAAAGCATCAACAGTACTGTTTGAGAATGTAAAATCTAAGATAAAATCTAAGATAATTTTTACATTTTTGCTGAGGAGATACATTTTATATCTAACTAAGATGTTTGGTGCAGTATTTCTCTATAAAAAAAAATGGGCATGAAAATGAGTCTTCTCTCGTTGAATGACAGCAAAGACTTTGTTGAAGAATCCCTACAGTTGACCAATCACAGACGAAGGGGTGTAGACTTTGGCTCCCGAATATCGGCTGGCCTCGAGAAAGAAATGTGTGTTCCTGAACAGCCCAAAAAACCTTCAACAAAGTCCAACATCATCAAAAACGTCACAGGCTACTATAATCGTCATAATATATGCACAAACTTTTCCAAACTGTTTCGACTGGTGGGGCCCGAAGCATGCGGCCGTCTTAAGAAGAACAATCAGTCAGCATCTTGACGGTTTCAGAAAACCACACTATTATTAGCTGTGTTTGTTTGGACATGCAAAGCACCTGTATACAACAGCATGACTCATTTGGCTGGTACTTGGTGTCTTTGTTGGTTATCACTACCACCCACAAATATGTTCTTTGAGAACATTTGTAAAAAAAATATATATATTAGCAGTTAATGTGGCATGAAAATAAGCCAAGCTACTCGAAATTTGAAGAGAAAACGTTGAGGCAAAACACCTTTCATCATACTGCAAGAGGAATGGTGAAGAATAACCACAGAAACCTCACCACTAAGACGTGAAAGGAAAAGCTGTGACAACAACACAGATGATGGAATTACGATGGGCAAGCGAAGGTATGCCTGTCATGAGCAATGTTCCGCCGACGGCCACACTGACCCCGGGCTCTGTGAGAAATGGAGAGAGCGCAGCGGTTAAACCTGATGTCAGAGAATCTTGGCTCGAGGGCCATTTATTACCGTGGCAACACAGCTGCCTGGAGCAGGGAGCCCAATCAGGGTGCAGGGATAGAGAGGAGCGTGACATCACGTTCATCCCTGGGCCAGACAGTGAGACGTACTTCCTCCCTCTGTGGAGCGCTCATCAACTTCATCCTCATTTCACATTGAGAACACTGACATCTTCCTTATTGTGAGCCAGCTCCCACCTCCCTCTCTCACACAGACTGCTGGTTTCTCTATAGAGATATTAGCCATTAATTAACGACCTTGTCAGTTAGCTAGCAGCAAAATTAGGGCAATTAAATGTGGTAGCCAGGTTTGTGGAATACGTTTGTTACCTGGCAAACCAAAACTGTTACATTTTTGTTATAAAACGTATCCACCTGCTTAGGCAATTCAACACAATAGCCATGACAGAAGCAGCAGCATCATTGTATGGCCCAACACTATAAATCACTACGTGTGAATCCCATTTGAATGTGAACCCTCCATGCACATACTCAGTGGTTTGGTTCCTTGGAGAGTCCAGAGGAGCTGCTGCTTTCTCTCTAGCTCACAGCTCTCCTCTCTAGCAGAGTCTCATCGAGAATGAGAAGAAAGAAAGCGCCTTATGAATATGCAAGAGTCACACAATGGGACAGCTCAGAGATTCTGCTCCGATTCCAGCTTTGAAGTCCCGAAGAATGCTGAGTGAGAAGAAAGAAAGGAAAAAGTTTATTCAAGAAAAGTAAAAGACTGTCACAGCAAGGCTCTCTCTCTCTCTGTGAGGGAGGGAAGACATGGGGAGCTGCTGAAAGCACAGGCTCACAATCATTCCTATTGCTACAGATGAGAATGGATAAGGCTCCTCCACAAACCCATTTAGCAGGACAACAATGTCAGCTGGACTTAATTCTGCCTTTGCCCATTATGAAAGATAAACACAATTGAGTTGAAAACACAAAGGGAACGAGGAACAAGGTCTTAGTATACAGAAGGACAGCAGAGTTTTTCCAGTTGTCATTTCTGAAAATAAAAGTGAAAGCCACCGATGTCAAATACAATTCAAGAAACTGGTTTTGGGAAAACAATTATGCTAAATGTAAACTACTATGTCCTGTATCAGTTAGAAGAGACATCTACGGGCAAATGTTCACAATGCAAGTCAATAATGACAGAGTGATTCATTTATGAGCCAAAGCTCAAAATATGAAGATCTCCCTGTTCTAAATGAAGGTAGTACCAGGTGTATGATCTACGTGTCAGTGTATTGCGTAATTGCATCAAGACTTCCATGCAGATGCATGATTTATAAGTCAGTGGAATGTGTAGTGGGCGTTGACTGACTGACAGACAGGGGCCCAGACCCAAACTGTTCCTGTGAGCTGAATGCCTGCAGTCCTACACTAAGCTGTATAAACGTCATGATGTTAGTTGGTGCTCATAAACATCTCACCTGCACACACAATGATCCTGGCCAGACACATTTCCCTCTTCCCTCACTACACAAAGCTTATGTTAACGCCAAGCTTCCAATACAAACACAGAGAGCAAAATAACAAGGCTATTATTTCACCACTGAATAAGCATTCATTAAAGGTGTTCAAAGCTAGAGGATGTAGGGCGTCATTTCAGACACTTTTCAACAATTCAAGAAGGCACAAGGTAAACCCCGGTATTAGATCATGTCGTAACTGCTAATGGAGTTATGTGGGTCATTGGTCCTCAAATGGTATGGAATGGGTTACACAGCCCCACCAAAAGAAAGCCACGAGACTTGGAGGAAGAAATTGCAGTCTTTCTTTGTATTCATCCGCGTAATTGCTCTGTGGCTAAAACAATGACTTAAATAATGACAGTTTGGTCAGCATTTATAAAACATGAATCACACACTATGTTGGGTGAGCAGACAGATTTCCTCTGCAGCCCAGGGGAAGAGGCTGGGCGAGACACTACAGTGAGTCATGCTCTCATAGGGTTTCTGTAGACAGTAGTGTAGCATGGCGATCCTCCCTGCAACTGTAAAACACCGTGGCCCTAGTCTACTGTGAATTATGACATGACTATGTCTCAGACTACTTTTACTACACAGAAACTTAGTGTATTACTTAAATATTCCTGATTGGTTAACACTAGAAGCGCCATAGGCCCACGGCCACTGACGTTTGATTTGATAAATAAAATAAATCAATCCCCAAAAAGCTTTGTCCTGCTGCTTCCCTGACTTTTCCTAAATGTAAAGTACAAACATTGCTAATTTGTCTGAATTTTGAAACCACAGAGAAGAATTTAGAGACGTTTTACCCGTTTTTTTTCTATTCCTAACTTAACCCACTGAGACAATGTGCTGTAGGATGTTGGTTCCCAGCCAGGCGCTAATGCGTCTCTCTCTCCTCATTGAATGAATGACAAATGGACGGATGGGCGATAATTGTGCACCTTACTTCACAATGTAATTTAAATTAGGCCTAACTGAATGATACGGAGGGTGAAGAGGTTGATTTCATTTAGAAAGACAATAGTGTAATGATGAGTTTGTGTTATGCCTATTTATCAGCGTTGGAGCTCATGTTAATAATTTGACCATGCTCCTTGTGAGTTGATACCATTCTCTTTGACATTTGACTTTGTAAAAAGACGCTGTTACGGGACTGTTTTATTTACCTCAACTCTATTACTAATCAGCTGGCCCACCTAAACAATATCACACATAATAAGATCAGTTGTCAAATTGTACAAGAAGAGATGGGCGCATCTTGTAATTGACAAATGCAGGGAAAGGAGCATCACTTTATCAAATCCTCTTTCAGAGTCACATTCAGGTAAAACTTTTTGATTCTATATAGTATCAGAAATATCAGATTCTGCAGTTTCTATGACACATACCTTGTCAAATAAATCTCAAAATTCAAGAGATAGAGCTTTATATCAAATGTTCACTTTTTACAAGAATATCTGCGATGTCCATGAATTCAGCATATGACCACTTGCGGGGAAGCATTGTTTTTCCTACTAAGAAAAAGACTAGTAACATAATAAACTTAAAATATGCTATTTTCTTTTCTTTTAAATACACTTTCTTATTTCCATAATGAAATTATAATGGACTTGATGGGCTTTTCATTTTTTACTTATAGCCTAGACCAGGTATTCCCAAATGACAGGAATTGTGAAAAACTGAGATAAATTGTATTTGGCTAAGGTGTATGTAAACTTCCGACTTGCAAATGCAAATGAATTACTTAAAAATCATACAATGTGATTTTCTGGATTTTTGTTTTAGATTCCGTCTCTCACAGTTGAAGTGTACCTATGATAAAAATTACAGACCTCTACATGCTTTGTAAGTAGGAAAACCTGCAAAATCGTCAGTGTATCAAATACTTGTTCTCCCCACTGTATATATACAGTGGGGCAAAACAGTACTTAGTCAGCCACCAATTGTGCAAGTTCTCCCTCTTTGCAAATAAATAAATTAAAAATCCTACAATGTGATTTTCTGGATGTTTTTTCTCATTTTGTCTGTCATAGTTGAAGTGTACCTATGATGAAAAACATAGGCCTCTCTCATCTTTTTAAGTGGGAGAACTTGCACAATTGGTGGCTGACTAAATACTTTTTTGCCCCACTGTATAAACTGTATTAACTTTTTTTTCCCTCTTCACATTTTCAAAACGTCTATTTATATTTTCCAATGGGACTATACATTTGGGTGAGTATTTTGTGTGCAAATTAACTCAAGCTTACAGACAATGTCAAATGTGATATAGCAAAGCACCTGAGTGATTTGGGTGCGCAATTACGCAGGTACTTTCCCGGAATGGACGACACAAACAACTGGATTCATTATCCCTTTCATGCCCTGCCTCCAGCCCACTTACCGATATCTGTACAAGAGAGCCTCATCGAAATTGCAACAAGCGGTTCTGTGAAAATTGAATTTAATCAGAAGCCACTGCCAGATTTCTGGATTGTGCTGTGCTCAGAGTATCCTGCCTCTGCAAATTGTGCTGTTAAGACACTGATGCCCTTTGCAACCACGTACCTATATGAGAGTGGATTCTCGGCCCTCACTAGCATGAAAACTAAATACAGGCACAGACTGTGTGTGGAAAAAGACTGAGACTCTCTCCAATACAACCCAACATTGCAGAGTTATGTGTATACTTTCAAGCACACCCTTCTCATTAACTTGTGGTGAGTTATTCACAATTTTCGATGAACAAATAAAGTTTTATATGTAAAATGGTTAAATAAAGAGCAAAATTATTTATTATTATTATATTATTATTTGTGCCCTTGTCCTATAAGAGCTCTTTGTCACTTCCCATGAGCTGGGTTGTGACAAAAACTCACACTCATTCTTATGTTTAACCTCTCTTGGGTAGGGGGCAGTATTTTGACGTCCGGATGAAAAGTGTGCCCAAAGTAAACTGCCTGTTACTCAGGCCCAGAAGCGAGGATATGCATATCATTCAGCCTACCACTATTTTCAATGGCTAGTCCGCCCTTCCAGATTGCAGTTCCTAGGACTTAGAAAGAATTTCAGGCTGTTTCTTGGAAAAGGGTGGCTCCCATTTTGGCTGTAGTGTTTCCAAGCGCGTGGAAGAGAGCGTGTTCTTTGGTATTTTTCTCCGGTAAAGACAATAACGATTCTCTGTCTTAAATTTGATCGTTTATTTCCATATTAGGGTACCTAAGGTTTGATTATAAATGTTGTTTGACTTGTTTGGAAAAGTTTATTAGTAACGTTTGGGATTCATTTTGTTTGCATTTTGATGGAGGGAAACTGGGGGGATTATTGACTGAAGCGCGCCAGCTAAACTGAGTTTTTAAGGATATAAAGAAGGGCATTATTGAACAAAAGGACAATTTGTGATGTAACTGGGACCTTTTGGAGTGCCAACAGAAGAAGATCATCAAAGGTAAGGTATTTTTTTATATCGCTATTTCTGCCTGGTTGAAATATATTTTTAATGTGTTTGTATGCGGGGCGCTATCCTCAGATAATCGCATGGTTTGCTTTCGCCTTAAAGCCTTTTTGAAATCTGACACAGTGGCTGGATTAACAAGAAGTTAAGCTTTATTATTGATGTATTAAACTTGTGATTTTATGAAAGTTAAATATTTATAATACTGTAGTCTGCAATTTCACCAGATGTTGGCCAGGTGGGATGCTACTGTCCCATTTGCCCATAAGAAGTTAATAAATGTATCATATGGTGTGATTGTGGCAGGCTTACAATGATGGTGAAAAACAACCTTTGAGAGTGCGCTGATCCTGGTACGCAGCTGGAGGTTGAATGTTTGAAGGGGTACGGGACTATAAAAAGTTTGGGAACCACTGGCCTAGAGTAACAAACTAATACAAATCTATTATGTTCTTTGAAATAATAGTTTTTAAGTATTCTAATGTTACCTAACACCTCTATAAACACAACTAAATTATTATTCCTTGACCTGTTCCACATTTTGTTACTTTACACCATTCTATAATGGGAAAAAAGCAATCTACACACACTACCCCATAAATGACAAAGCAAAAACGTTTGTTTTTTTATGTTTGCAAATGTAATAAAAATAAAAAACATAAATACATATTTATATAAGTATTCAGACCCTTTCCTATGAGACTAGAAATTGAGCTCTGGTGCATCCTGTTTCCATTGATCATCCTTGTGTAATGAACACGATGGGAGACAGAGAGCTAGTTTCAAGCACAGGGCGCAGCAGGTGTTTATTTGTAAAGGACCACAGGAGGAGGTAGGTAGCTGGGTACAGGGGCAGGCAGAAGATCATACACAGGGGGTTTCAAAAAGGCAATAGTACAGGCAGGGAATAGGCAAAAGACGTTGTTAGTGAGGCAGGCAAAAACTATCATACACGAGAGAATTGCATTACGGGAAAAAACAGAGCTCCAAATAGAAGTGTGTCACAAAAACAATACCTCACAATGATGGGGTGCAAAGAACTGAACTAAATAGTGTGTGATAATGACATACAGGCGTGTGAACAGGTGATCAGGAATTCAGGTGATTGGGATCTGGAGAGTGAGCTGCGTTCAGGAGATCTATGTGTTTGAGAGTGTGAGCTGGAAAGTGGGCTGGAAAGTGAGCTGCGTTCAGGAGATCTATGTGTTTGAGAGTGTGAGTTGGAAAGTGAGCTGGAAAGTGAGCTGGAAAGTGAGCTGCGTTCAGGGGATCTACGTGTTTGAGTGTGAGTTGGAAGCAGACGTTACACCTTGAGATGTTTCTCCAACTTGACTGGAGTCCACCTGTGGTAAATTCAATTGATTGGACAGGCACACACCTGTCTATATAAGGTCCCACAGTGGACAGTGCATGTCAGAGCAAAAACCAAGCCAAGAGGTCAAATGCATTGTCCGTAGAGCTCTGAGACAGGATTGTGTCGAGGCACAGATCTAGGGAAGGGTACCAAAAAATGTCTGCAGCATTGAAGGTCCCCAAGAACACATTCTTAAATGGAAGAAGTTTGGAACCACCTGGCCAAACTGAGCAAATTGGGGGAGAAGTGTCTTGGTCAGGGATGCGACCAAGAACCCGATGGTCACTCTGACAGAGCTCTAGAGTTCCTCTGTGGAGATGGGAAAACCTTCCAGAAGGACAACCATCTCTGCAGCACTCCACCAATCAGTCCTTTATGGTAGAGTGGCCAGTAGGAAGCCACTCCTCAGTAAAAGGCACATGACAGCCCGCACATGAGAAATAATATTCTCTGGTCTGATGAAACCAAGATGGAACTCTTTGGCCTGAATGCCAAACGTCAAGTCTGAAGGAAACCTGGCACCATCCCTACGGTGAAGCATGGTGGTGGCAGCATCATGCTGTGGGGTTGTTTTTCAGCGGCAGGGACTGGGAGACTAGTCAGGATCGAGGCAAAGATGATGGAGCAAAGTACAGAGAGATTCTTGATGAAAACCTGCTCCAGAGAGCTCAGAACCTCAGATTGGGGTGAAGGTTCACATTCCAGCAAGACAACGACCCTAAGCACACAGCCAAGACAATGCAGGAGTGGCTTTGGGATAAGTCTTTGAATGTCCTTGAGTGGCCCAGCCAGAGCCCGGACTTGAACCCAATCGAACATCTCTGGAGAGACCTGCAAATAGCTGTGCATCAACACTCCCCATCCAACCGGTCAGAGCCTGAGAGGATCTGCAGAGAAGAATGGGAGAAACTCCCCAAATACAGGTGTGACAAGCTTGTAGCGTCATACCCAAGACTCGATGCTGTAATGAGTAAAGGGTCTGAATACTTATGTAAATGTATTATTTATGGGTTTTTTAAATATACATTTGCAAACATTTCTACAAACCTATTTTTGCTTTGTCATTATGGGGTATTGTGTCTAGATTAATGAGGGGGAAAAACTATTTCAACAATTTAAGAATAAGGCTGTAACGTAACAAAATGTGGAAAAAGTCAAGGGGTCTGGATACTTTCCGAAGGCACTGTATATTTTTATATGGATATATTCCAAAAATATTTATTTATGCAATGTTTGCTGCACCTTGCAGGTTGATATACATTTAATGCATATGCTAAAGGGAACGCCTGCCAACGTTTTCTAGCGGGTACTTATATGACGTAAGGCAGACACATCCACAGAAAATATAGATGGCCTGTGTAAGGCTTTCTTTCATAAAAAAAAAACAGTGTTAGGGTGCATTTTTACACTGTACATTGTATATTTGAAATGAATTATCTTAAGTGTTTTACAGTAAGTCCCTGAAATACGTGCATGTAAGAATTACTTATTTTTCCATCATTTGCTTTCTCTTTGTTTATTTGGTCCATTTGTTCAGGATGAATGTGTTTGTTGTTCCCAGACGGAGGGAAGAGCGAGAGAATAGCAGAAGGTGAAAATGGGAAGTTATTTCACATCAGGCTGGTAGTAGTGAGATTCCAGTCACTGCAAACACTGACTCAGGTCATTCCTCAGAACGAGCTGTCAACCAGCCTCGTCTCAATCATGAACTGTTGCTTTCTGTCAGGCCCTGGAGCATAGTCCAATGTCTGTTGTGACTGAACTGAACAGTACGTCACACACAGAAAGTGACTTCTTTACAATTTGACACAGCAAGAATTCTAAATCCCCAAAAAAGATTGCGATGTCAAATTACCTCAGTGCTCTCGAATGACCTCTAAAATGTCAAATGATTTCTATATATAGTGGATACTCCTCAACCAAGCAACTGAAAAAACAATACAAACAATAGGTGCAAAAACTGTAAGTCATTCAGAGAAACAAACATGGCCCCAATCTCAATCTATGCTTGCTACAACACTGACCGCCAATGAAAGGCTGTTATTCTAGTGCAGTACGGGGCCTATTCACTGGACCTACTTAACAGTGCACCTGAAACACACCTGCTCCTCACGTTTCAACCATGGGCACCGCTGGTTATAAAACAACCAGATGGAGATGCAGATGGATTGAATCTAACTGTAAAAAGTTTCACCGGTTAGCCTCTCACTGCAGAGAAGGTGCCCCATAGAAAGAAAGGGTTCTTGTGATTTTCCATGGCCAACGCAGGCCACCCCAGGCACTGGCCAAGAACAGCACAAATCTCTCTCCCTCCCTCCATTTGTCTCTCTTTCCCTCTCTCCGTCAGTGTGTTCTGCTCACAGAGCCTGGTCTTGCCTGCCTGTATCCTGGGTCTTTCCAATGAGAGGTCCACCTTGTTTGTGTCAGCAGCAGGCTTGCCAGTGTCATACTGCAGTTTCCTCTCTCTAGCAAAGCTCATATTCAATCAATGAACACCTGATAATTTCCCCCTGGCGGCTTCTCACAACAAGCCAGTGAGAGTGAGTGACATCTCTGAAAGTCATGGGTAATGAAAACTGAGAAACATATGGTATGGTCAAATACATCTGGAGCATTCTGAGGGGGGACCAGTACACATTTAAAGAAGCCTTATAAGAGAGTGATAGCACTGAAAAAGTTGATTAAAAGTCACATTTGTTCATCACTAAGAAAGCAAGAAATATCTAATAGCCACAGTGTTCACCATTGATCAAGATATTGAATGTGAACATTTGCTCATATGAAGCAGTGCTAATGGTTTCTGCCGTGCACTGTGCAGGTTGGAGGTGCCAAACTATAGCCTAGCTGTCAGTTCACACTAACCCTTTCATTAAACACTGAAACAGACAAACTCAGTGGGACAGAAGAGCTGTTGTTCCACATGCTTGTAAAACAATATTGCAGAAAAAAATAATCATTGCAGCACTTAAGCAATCATCACTCCCTGTACACCCAACCCCAGCTCTAAAACCTGCCACAGAAAACTTGGCTGGAGCACCAGGAATACTGTACAAGACAGGCTGGAGCACCAGGAATACTGTACAAGACAAGCGGGAGCACCAGGAATACTGTACAAGACAGGCTGGAGCACCAGGAATACTGTACAAGACAGGCTGGAGCACCAGGAATACTGTACAAGACAGGCTGGTACACCAGGAATACTGTACCATGCAGGCTGGAGCACCAGGAATACTGTACAAGGCAGGCTGGAGCACCAGGAATACTGTACAAGACAGGCTGGAGCACCAGGAATACTGTACAAGAGAGGCTGGAGCACCAGGAATACTGTACAAGACAGGCTTGTCACAAGTTGTTTTAAATTAAAACAGAAAAGTTAGACCTCAGATTTTCTTAAACATGAGGGACGGAGCTAGGGGAAAAACCCTGGCTGCCTTGCCAAGTCAACCAGGAGTGTTGAATGAAAGGCTCGTTCCTAGTGTCTAGGCAGCAGTGCATTGGGTGGAACTGACTGGACACTGGAAACCAAAAGGTCTAATTAAGGGGGTCCTCTGATGGTCAGACAAACCTGAGCCGACAGCAGGGGTCACTATGCTGGCCCACAAACCCCCTGTGACCCCCACACCTGCTTGGCTGCATTAGCCCGGATGTGTCCGAGTGATGTGGACACCCCGAGTCTGAGGCACGGGACTGACAAAACAACACTGAATCTACAGTCCTGACACAACCCTACCTACAACACACTGGACCAACAGTACTGACACAACCCTACCTACAACACACTGGACCAACAGTACTGACACAACCCTACCTACAACACACTGGACCAACAGTACTGACACAACCCTACCTACAACACACTGGACCAACAGTACTGACACAACCCTACCTACAACACACTGGACCTACAGTACTGACACAACCCTACCTACAACACACTGGACCAACAGTACTGACACAACCCTACCTACAACACACTGGACCAACAGTACTGACACAACCCTACCTACAACACACTGGACCTACAGTACTGACACAACCCTACCTACAACACACTGGACCAACAGTACTGACACAACCCTACCTACAACACACTGGACCAACAGTACTGACACAACCCTACCTACAACACACTGGACCAACAGTACTGACACAACCCTACCTACAACACAGAGTACCGAACAGTATAGTACAGCCATGGATGTGTCATGACTCACACTGGACCTATAGTACGGGGCCCAGTTTCCCGATAGCGATGGATCTTAGGCTTACCAGTGTTTTAACTATGCATCTTTCCTACAATGGTCGAAGGTGTAACGCTGAAAGAAAGTTCGCTAAGCGCGCCGTTGGAGCATGTGTCGATACTGATCGAAAGAAAGGCAGCGCTGCTCTCAGATCAGCTTTCCTTACTCAAATCTTACCTTAACGTTAGAATTACTCCACAATACTGACGTCGGATCAGCTCCTAGAGAGATATTATGATGTAACGGCTGCATATATTGAGGGGGCTTATTGTAATGCTTACCCTATAAAGAATGCACTCAATCCCAGATTCATTACAGAACACAACCCTACCGCACACTAGACCGACTGTGGTCAAAATACCATTCATGGTACACATTCAACTTAAATCCAAATGCATGAATAGAATAGTGTACTGAATGTCTCTTTCAGACACCTGGATCTCCTAAATCAACCCTGTTCATTCACAGACAGGAATGTTTTGTCTGGGCTGTTTGGGGCTTGTAGCGGTGCTGCGTTCTACAAAGAGCCTCAACACTCGTTACAATAACGGGAGCTCAGTGTGGGTTGTTGGGGGACTGGGGGCTCTCGTCTGAGCGAGCGGGGTCGGCCTGGTATACAGCCGTGTCAAAAGTTCATGCCCTCCCTGGGGCATTCACACAGTAAAACAAAGAGATCACACAGACTGCGCCAGCGAGCGCCACGCTAACGAGGCTGATCGTTACTGTGGCGCCACCTGTCTCCCTCATCCAATTAGGCTGAACAAGACCAAGGTGCTAATCAACCGGCTGACCAGCCTAGAGGGGAGAGGAGAGGGGGAGAGGAGAGGGGGAACAGGAAAAACAATAGGATCAAAGAGAAGAGGAAAAAAACAAGCAGAGAAAGGTAGGGGGAGGGAAAGAGATGGAGAGAGAGAGAGAGAGAGAGAGAGAGAGAGAGAGTGAGAGAGAGAGAGAGAGGAAGAGAGGGAGTGAGAGGGATGGGGGAGACAGAGAGCAAGAGTCAGGGCCGAATAAGAGATACCTCTTTCTCCGTTTACAGCTCGAGCAAACTGAGACAACATCCAAAGTTCGAATGTTTTATTATAAAAGATGAAGGTACAGCAGTGTCCTGATTGGTGCTCTGTGGATGAACAGATAATTGGTCCAGTAAAAATAGGAGAGGTCAAAAGGGAGGGACAAAGCAGACTGGCTGCACAGTTGGAATGGGAGCGAGGCGCCCAGAAGGACTGGGTGTGCTCTGAGGTTCACAGAAGCTGTAATTATGGGAAAAAGGCATGCGTGTTTACAATATCACACTCTTCCTAACAAGCACTAATTGCGTGTGTGCAGTGAGCGCATGTAGGAATGTCTGAGCACAGCCAGAGTGCAGGGAGAGTTCAGTGAGGAGTTTGGTCAACGGACGACCTGGTTTGTGTCAAACCTGTCAAAAACAATATACACAGCGAAATATAAGACTGAAGTAATTGGGGCTTGTTAGAACACCCAGATAAATTAAACAAAATTTGGTTAGATAGGAAAACACTCCAAGTGGTAAATTAACGAGTCTGAAGAATACTATTGATGCCCAAAATAACTCCTAATGAGGGAGAAAGAGGCTCAGAAAGACAGGCGTGAAGGGTTTTCTGTTGGTGCATTAATTGGTGCATGTCCAGACACAAAAGTGTGTAGTGATCACATACATGCGTATGTGTGTGTGTGTGTGTGTGTGTGTGTGTGAGACACATACTCTCTGCCCCTTTATCACAATGAGGGCAAACAGCCGTGCCCCCTGTGTCCCAGTATGTGTAGGACCATCCGTCACGCTTGGCTTCCTAAACATAGTCTAGTCTCTGTTGGTTACAGTTAGCACCAGTATCTCTGTGCAACAGAGCCCTACCCTACTGCACAGCCTGGGTCCTGCCCTTCTCCCTCTCCACCAATCATAGTCCAATCGCTGTTACAGTGGGACTCTGTGTGCCATAGAGAGAGCCCTGTTCTACAGCCACTCTCTAGTCCACACTCTCCAGTCTCCACCCCCGATCTCCAGTCACTCACCCCCAGCTTTACCAAACATGTAGTCCCAGTCTACCCAGAGCCTCTGTGCCATAAAGCCTGCACTCTAAGTATGGCTGACTGGAATGGCTAACAGTGGTGTGTATTCGTGGGTGCCAAGGGAAGCCAAGCATTCCCCAACAATTGACCAAGAAAAAAACATAATTGATTGATCTTTCATCTCTCCGTGTTTCATCATTTTCTTCAATTCGCAAGAGGCTCCAGAGAACGCATCCGAGCGAGCGAAACAGCTTGCTCACACGCTGTAGATGTGCAGCCCATCTGTGATGCTGTCTGGTCAAAAAGAGTATGATATTGTTGCCGCTCGTAGCATTGAATGCAAGGGAAGCCAGCATGCATTTGGCCTCCCTTGATAAAAAATATATAAAATAATAGCCAATCAGAGTTGAGCTAAACTGAGTGAGGTCAACTGTGAATGGTCCTGGCGCACAAAAAACAAGTGTCAATGGAAGCCAGTTTGGATTTGGCTTCACACCAATCACATCAAAAGCCCCCAAATTACTGAATTGTTGCATCTCGTTATGTTGTTGTCCTATGGTGGCTAGCCAGCTAGCTAATATTGTCCCTTTCCTAAACTAGCCATGGATGGAGATGGGATTTGGACTTGTGGTTTTACTTAATTCTCCGTACTGGCCAATGATTATAACGGTGATTCTAATCTAACCATGAATTCATACATTGTTGTGTCCCTGGCCTGAGAGGATGGAGGTTCAATATGTAGCTAGATGTAGAAGGCTCATGTTAACTAGCTAACGTTGCCCATGAATGGAAGATAGGCGAGCGAGCAAGCATTTTAGCCAGGTAGCCTAGGACAACAGAAACTAAAAGCATGTAGCCTACTGTATGACAGAGTCATAGATCGTTTCGGCAACATGAAAGAGAGAAGGATGGCATTGGAGTTTCTCTACAAGTAGGGTGAGTAAACATGTTTATTCTACTTGCACTCACGCACACAAAAATCAGAACCAAGGACAGCCACATCATATTTAGCTTCTGTTGATTGGACACAGTTGTTTTTGGTATCTTTCAGTTGTCAGTGTATTAGACTAAGCGCGGGTGATTTGATGATGTTGAAATGTTGTCAGGGGTCAGGGGTAATCAACTACTAATTGAGAAGGTCCAGGTGACACACATTTCCTAGCTGGCAAAGGTCAGGATGGATATCGTCCTTTATCAACACAGTGGTACAGTGTAGTAACAAACACAGTCTTCTACAACTTAGGAAACATGTTGTTGTATAAAATGCACATTCAAATACATTCAACGAGATAATTACATATTTGAACGAATGACTTCTTTCTTTTGAATGTAAACATGTGCATCATCATTGCTGAAGAACAAAAGTGGTTGCGTAGTTGTAATATTTAAATTAAATTTAAGTGCTTTCTTTTGGAGAACAAAGGCGAGTTGTTAAAAAAAGTAGCATCTGAACGCACAGAAAGCCACTGTGGGCCTTGCAATATTCACGCATGTCACTCTGGGCCTTGCATCAATGAGAGAAATTACACTTTGTCTCCTGCCAATACTTTGAACTTTGGCACAAATGGTGTGAGAGAAACTCTGAGACACTGGTGCAGGTGTTCATCGGTGAGCCTGGTGTGGTATTCGTTTTTACTAAATACAATATTTGCTTTGTGGACTTCACCAGACAGATGTTGCTCTCCGGTTTTGTGACGAAACAAAAGGTGTGGTTGAATTTATTCTGCCACTGTGTCTTCTTATTATAAAGGCATGTGAACTAACAGGTTATAGAGCAAACGACGAAATTATCACAATTAACACTTAGGTTGTAATGTGGCTTTTTTTCCTGGCTAGACTTCCCCAGTTATTTTACCCACACACCCCTACTGCTGGCTAACACAGTGTTTAATGGCACATTAACCAGCCATATACTCTCCCCCCCAAAGAATGACCCCTTCTTAAAAAGACAATCCAAGCCGTTGTGATTAATGATGTTTTTATTCATGTAGTTTTATGGCTCTATAATTTGCAGGATATTAATAGTCACATAGCCCACACCCTCCAGCCAGCCAAGGTGTAGTGAGACTATGTACCTGCTGTATGTTGAGTTTGATTGAGAGGGAAAGCCCAGGGAAAGAGTCTCCTGCGTATATTTTCCATGTTCAGCTTGCCGAACCACTCCCTCTCAACACTCAGCTGCTGAAAGCCCTTTTGTCTGTGAGTGGCACAGGGGCCACAGTGACACTTAATACATACACCTTACCTCACCTTGACAACTTGGTTATTTGTTTCATCTCTTCTCTACACTTCACCCCCCTCACACCCTTGTTTTGTTACCTTGACCACTTGCCCACTCTCCCCAATAGAGGTAACGCAGAGAGTAAAGGGTTCACCCACCTATGTCTGCGTGTCTCTCAGTCACTCCCGGCTATTCCACACAACCCAGATGTAGAACTTGTATTTCGGTCACCTGCCCAAGACAAGAGATAGAGGCAACAAATGACAACTCTGACAAAGGCTTCAGAACTGACAATGCTATCCATCAGGAAAACAATCAGCGTGGAAAAAGATAAACGAAAGGGGGGGGGGGGGGGGGGGGACATACAGAAGACTCTCACTAACACACAGTAGAAGGGCAGTGAAAGTTTGAAAGGATAAAGCGAGGGAGCAAAAGAGATGAAAAGGAGAAGTATTTTTAGCCCGCGTTGCACATGACCGACTGTCACTTGCTATAATAATTGACGCGTTATAGGTGTTATCCTGTTCTCCACGGTCAAACACAGTACTGGAGGCACACAGCTGTTGTTGCTCTGGCTGCAGGCACAACACCAGTTAGAAACACAACGTGAGTAGGAGGAGAGTGTTTGACCAGCCTGTTTCTCTTTCCGTCCCGCTCTCATCTTCTCTTAGTCTGACATTCCCTCCTTATCTCTCCAAACAGTAGTTAAGTCACAGTCGTTTCATGTCACTTAATCTCTGATGTTCACTTGTCACACTTTCCTCCTCACGGGACAATGACTGGAAGGTCACACACAGCTCACCTGCGTGACCACAATCAGATTACAGACACACACACACACACACTCAATCATACTTATCTATTATCTCTGCCTCTGTGACGGTCTGGATCCCAACAATAATAAATAGAGATGGATCATAAAGATAGGGCCAGTCTGATGGGTGGCCATGTTGTTTCTATCTGAGTGATAGGTGGCCATGTTGTTTCTGTCTGAGTGATGGGTGGCCATGTTGTTTCTATCTGAGTGATAGGTGGCCATGTTGTTTCTGTCTGAGTGATAGGTGGCCATGTTGTTTCTGTCTGAGTGATGGGTGGCCATGTTGTTTCTGTCTGAGTGATAGGTGGCCATGTTGTTTCTATCTGAGTGATAGGTGGCCATGTTGTTTCTGTCTGAGTGATGGGTGGCCATGTTGTTTCTGTCTGAGTGATACTTGGCCATGTTGTTTCTGTCTGAGTGATGGGTGGCCATGTTGTTTCTGTCTGAGTGATGGGTGGCCATGTTGTTTCTGTCTGAGTGATGGGTGGCCATGTTGTTTCTGTCTGAGTGATGGGTGGCCATGTTGTTTCTGTCTGAGTGATGGGTGGCCATGTTGTTTCTGTCTGAGTGATAGGTGGCCATGTTGTTTCTGTCTGAGTGATGGGTGGCCATGTTGTTTCTGTCTGAGTGATGGGTGGCCATGTTGTTTCTATCTGAGTGATGGGTGGCCATGTTGTTTCTATCTGAGTGATGGGTGGCCATGTTGTTTCTGTCTGAGTGATGGGTGGCCATGTTGTTTCTGTCTGAGTGATGGGTGGCCATGTTGTTTCTGTCTGAGTGATAGGTGGCTATGTTGTTTCTGTCTGAGTGATGGGATGTTGTTCCTGTCTGAGTGATGGGTGGCCATGTTGTTTCTGTCTGAGTGATGGGTGGCCATGTTGTTTCTGTCTGAGTGATAGGTGGCCATGTTGTTTCTGTCTGAGTGATGGGTGGCCAGGTTGTTTCTGTCTGAGTGATGGGTGGCCATGTTGTTTCTGTCTGAGTGATGGGTGGCCATGTTGTTTCTGTCTGAGTGATGGGTGGCCATGTTGTTTCTGTCTGAGTGATGGGTGGCCATGTTGTTTCTGTCTGAGTGATGTGTGGCCATGTTGTTTCTGTCTGAGTGATGGATGGCCATGTTGTTTTTGTCTGAGTGATAGGTGGCCATGTTGTTTCTGTCTGAGTGATGGGTGGCCATGTTGTTTCTGTCTATGTGATGGGTAGCCATGTTGTTTGTGTCTGAGTGAGGACACATGCACACATGGCACGGCTCCTCTCTACATCCCACTGAGACTGAGGGAGGTCACAGTCCTTCCTGACTCTTCCCAGGCTCTCTCTCTCAGCAGAGCAGAACGTTCTCCCGGTTCCTCTGCGGCCTGGGAGCCCCAGGCTCATTCGATAGTGACACAGATACGGACCCAGCCTCACAAGCCTCAGCCGCCTCTGTGGTCCATCTGCTGTTCTACTGAACTCCTCCTGAACCCAGCAGCACCAACTAACCCACTGGAGGACGATGCAACATCAACACACTGGCCACTTTTACCAGACTGTGTACTGACAAACCCAAAAGCAGACAAACATGTTATTTAGTCACCATCTTATATACAGTTGTTTACTTATTGTGTACAGTGCATTCAGAAAGTTTTTAGACCCCTTCACATTTTCCAATTTTTTTTAACATTACAACCTTATTCTAAAATATATATTTTTTGTATCCTCATCAATCTACACACAATACCCCACAATGACGAAGCTAAAACAGGTTTTTGACATTTTTGCAAATGTATTCATACGTAAAAAAAAGAAATACCTTATTTACATAAGTATTCAGACCCTTTGCTATGAGTAAGTATATAGTATATAAGTATATAATAATAGTTTAATAATAGTATAATAATAGTATATAAGTATCTATATCCACAGTAAAACAAGTTGTATATCGAAGAAGACACTGCTCCAAAACCGCCATAAGAAAGTCCGACTACGGTTTGAAACTGCACATAGGGACAAGATCGTACTCTTTGGAGAAATGTCCTCTGGTCTGATGAAACAAAAATAGAACTGTTTGGCCATAATGACCATTGTTATGTTTGGAGGAAAAAGGGGGAGGCTTGCAAGCCGAAGAACACCATCCCAACCGTGAAGCACGGGGGCGGCAGCATCATGTTGTCGAGGTACTTTGATGCAGGAGGATCTGGTGCACTTCACAAAATAGATGGCATCATGAGGCTGGAAAATGATGTGGATATATTGAAGCAACGTCTCAAGACATCAGTCAGGAAGTTAACGCTTAGTCACAAATGGGTCTTCCAAATGGACAATGACCCCAAGCATACTTCCAAAATTGTGGCAAAATGGCTTAAGGACAACAAAGTCAAGGCATTGGAGTGGCCATCACAAAGCCCTGACCTCAATCCTACAGAACATTTGTGGGCAGAACTGAAAAAGCGTGTGCAAGCAAGGAGGCCTACAAACCTGACTCAGTTACACCAGCTCTGTCAGGAGGAATGGGCCAAAATTCACCCAACTTATGGTGGGAAGTTTTGTGGAAGGCTACCTGAAACATTTGACCCAAGTTAAACAATTTAAAGGCAATGCTACCAAATACTAATTGAGTGTATGTAAACTGCTGACCCACCGGGAATGTGATGAAAGAAATAAAAGCTGAAATAAATAATTCTCTCTACTATTATTCTGACATTTCACATTCTTAAAATAAAGTGGTGATCCTAACTGACCTAAGACAGGGCATTTTACTAGGATTAAATGTATTTGGCTAAGGTGTATGTAAACTTCCGACTTCAACTGTACCTAATACTGTACATACCATTTTCTTCCATATGATATACTGTCTGTGTACACCACGTATTTATATTCTGGATTCTGACACAGGCTCACTCTAATATATCTATTCTGGATTGTTAATTGGACTCGTTCTGTCATTTCTTGATTTCTTGTGTGGATTTTTGATTATTGTGTATTTGTTTTGTAATTGCGAGTCATTCGATTGCATTGTGGAAGCTAGTAACATACGTATTTCGCTGCACCTGCTAGAACACCTGCACATATGTGTACACCGCCAAGAACTTTTGATTTGATTCTTGACTGAACAATTCACTACCGACTCATGTCCTGTAATTCCACTTGTTGGTTCTCCGTTGTTACCACTGTAGTGGGTGAGACTGTATCTTTTTAGGCCTTGTAAAATCAGGTACAATTTGAACCGCCCCCTCCTCACCCCTGTCTCCCAGTCTGCTCGGAGGACCACGTCTGACTGTTTAACCATCTGTTGCCGTGTTTGCTGGGAAGGGAAGCCCTGTGGGCCCTGTAATCCTGGCAGGAAAACCCTGTCTCTGGTCTGCTGGCTGACCTATTGTTCATTGTCAATCAGACGCTGCTTTCCTTAATTAGGAGAAACGCTCCAGCAGTTTGGGTCGAGCTCCAGCCTTCCAGTGGAAAAGACAAGCTGTTTTACCTCTCACTCTCTCTCTCTCTCTGTTGTACAGATCCAGGATCTTCATTTGACCACCCGGATGTAAAACTTGTAGTGTATTTCAGGTTAAAAAGGCTTCTGAAGTTTGTAATTTCCCCCAAAATCTCCATTAACTATAATAATAATAATTCACATTTCCTGTTGCTGCAGGATTATTTTCCTGCTGTAGCAAACTGGCTCAAATTAAGACGCTTCATATGTAATGTCAGGCTTAAAATGCAATTATGTGCATTGATAAAACTACTGTACAGTCCATATGTGCAAATCACATGAATCACTCCCAACATAACACTTTATAAATTCACAGTTTTCTCAACACTTGAAACACAACGAAGTCCACAGCCTACAGCCTATGAACACAGATATCCTCAGCACCACACTCACATCTCATCTACCCCTCCCTTCACTGATCCACTCTGACGAAACACATGGTGGAAAAACAGACACCTACTCTCCTGTGTGTCCGCTAATAAAACAATGTTCACATGCAGCTCTGATCTGGAACGGAAGAAATGTTTGGCAACAATTACAACATCAAACCTCAGCTTAGATGATGTAGGCATGTTATTATTCTGATTTTAATTGCTCCCAATTGCTGAATTTCAGCAAGACAAACACTAAAAAGTCAAGAAACCACAACTGAAGTTGATGCAGCACAGTCGACATACACCATTGTCTTAGATACGTATGTTGGTTTTTTGATTTGTTTCTGTTCATTTCTGAGGTAAATTATTGGGGCGCCACGAAAACCAAGTGCCATCTTTTAATTTAGGCCTGTCATCATTTGAAATACGGCCTTGATATTCTCAACATTCAAATAACAAAGAAGCACTTGATGTTTCTGAACACGTTTTTTTTTTTTGTCTGTATAAAGAGTTGTGTGACACATATGAATGCTGAGATGAACAATAGTTTGTTTCAGCTCTTCACATCTGTCTGACATTACAGAGCACTTTGGCCATAATTCACGTGCAGTAGAGTGGAAAAACAAGAGCAAGGATGGAAATCACTGAATTGATCCTTCTCTGACATCCAACTGCACAGAGATCATAGAGCAGGGTTCCTCAATAGCTGGTGATTTTATTTGGCACCCCAAGTTTTCTGAGCAAAAAAAAAACCAAACGTAGTTAAATGTTTACTAAATCATTTTCGTTGTTGGACATAACATACTGTACAATCACTGTACAAAGTATTCCCACGCATAAATAGAGAGGTATATGTGATCGTATCCCAATGTAATCAAGGTTTGAAATGATTCTGTATTTGTTAAATACTATATCTGTTTGTGGATTCTTGCAGTCAATTTGCAGTGTACAAATGATTTATAACTATGTTCTGGCCCCCCGACCCTCCACTCATGGAAAAATGGTCTTAAGGCTGAATGTAATTGGGACCCCTGTGTTTTAAGACTGTTAAATCCAATAAATACCATATTTTAAATGGTGTAATGCAGGCATTCCCACTGGGCACACACTGATTGAATCAACATTGTTTCTACATCATTTCAATGAAACCAATGAACCAATGTGGAATAGAAGTTGAATTGACATCTGAGCCCAGTGGGTTATTTCTATATTATACAATGGGTGGGTCTAATATTGAATGCTGATTGGTTAGAAGGGAAAGGGGGATGGCTAGTCAGTTGTACAACTGAATGCATTCAACTGAAATGTATTATTCCACAAGTTACCACCGGCTAAATCTATGACGTTAAAATGCCTATTTACTCTGTTCTATCTGACTGCGCAATCCACTGTCTCATCAGCCCAGCCAGACAATTTATAAAGTTGATCTCCACTATAAAAAGCAACTAGACCTTATCTCCCATTTATTTTAGACTAACATTTAGTTTTCTGTCTCTCTGACATTTGCAACATTGTTTCAATATTCAAATTCAATCGCCAGCTGTCCCATGAACGTGTTGGGAGTTGAGATGAGACAGACAGGCGGGTAGTGTTTCTTAGCCAGTTGAAATCATGAATCAGCTGGTATCAACGTTATGGATGTACAGTGCCTTCAGAAGGTATTCAGACCCCTTGACTTTTTCCACATTTTGAGACATTACACCCTTATTCTAAAAGGTATTTTAAAAAAAAGTCACATCACCAATCTACACGCAATACCCCATAATGACAAATAAAAATAATTTATTTTTATTTTTTTGACACAGAGCCAAAAAACTGAACGACTGGGTCACGTCTCTGGCAACTGAACCGATAGAACGAACGGCCAGGCCGCTTCGGTTGGCAACCCTAGATTTGTGTCGGGACTATATCTTGTGGAAGGATGAAATAGCATGAACAAAAAATTAAAATAATGTTTTTGATGAAATTATGTCAATCATTATTTGAATAAGTTGGTAACCCTTTGTATAAAAGTGATAATGCCCAAGAAGCCGGTGTTTGGAGGATATATTGCAACAATTTGCCGGTCCTCGACTTCGTCTCGGGCCTAACAACACCCGTGCCAATATATCCTCCAAACACCGGCTTCTTGGGCATTATCACTTAAATATATATGGTGCACAACTAGAAACAGACTAAACATATCATACTGTACAATAATACAGTATACCATCAAACTGCAGTATGCATGGAATAAAAAACATACAGAAAGCATTGTGATATGTCTGTCTTCATCAGTTAAAACAAACTGCCAACAGAATCCAGAATAGAGAACAGTATGAGCAGGGCCCAGCAGGGTACTACTGTAAGTAGGACACACACTGCCATGGAAAATACAATGAAAGCATGAATGAGTGACAAACTCTGGCTTTTACTCAATCTCATCAGATAACAGTCTAACTGAGGCAGAACCACAGTCAATGAAGAAACACAGTCACACACACACATACACTTGACCATGCACACACTGGCGAGCCGCGAGACAGAGGACATTAACAGAAGGTGTGTGAGAAGCCTCTTATCAGCAGAACCTCAACCTATACCTGGATATGAGGAGCAGATTAAGCTATCAGCTACTGTACATTCCAAAGATGTCTAGCTTTTCCCCCTGACATTGTTGTTTGCTCTCTCCCAATGATAGCGCCGAAGAAAACACAGGAAGTGGGTTGCAGGGCGACGGAGCTCACATCGATCGGTAGGCCCGCCTGTCTCTCTGTATGAGCTGGGTGATGCCTTCCCTCCTCTCCTTCCCCCAGCTCAAGTTTTTCTGCTGCTAATGTATCTCAATATTCCCCCTTCCCGGGCTGCCTTGGCACGGAGTAGTCGATAAGTAACGGCAACGCTATCCATCTCTGAAACATCACTCCTCCACTTACTGTAAGAGCGCATCACTGTGGCCACCACTTTCAACGTTGCTGACATGGAGGTAACAAACACCAGCCAGCCCAGTGCATGATCTGTGACAATCAGATCCAACTAACAGGTCTGGTAGATTTCTACATCAGACAGGTCCCAGACAACAGACCTTTTAGTGTCTAGATTCAGTATTTCTATTAGCCAGAGTATTAGACTTTACATACTATTAGTTGATCGTCAAGGTTGGCATTAAGCTGTATGGTGTCCCAACTATCAATCAGAATACAGTATGATGACATTTTACATTCTCTGAAGTAAATAAATACTGTCGATTTATATTATTTGAAATCAGATTTCTCCCTGGTAAAATAAAGGTAAAAATCAAATAAAAATAAATGTACTGAAACTAACTCTAGACTAATGCAGGTTGGTTTAGCATTCACTTCATTTGACTCCCTCTTGAGAAAGCCATTGCGTTTCGCCATACTCCTATACGCTGAGCCATAATGAAATCCTCACTTTTGGGAGAGATATTTTTGGAGGAATACACTACACTTGAAAGTATTTCACCTTAAAATCGAATGCGTTCAAATCTAAGATTTCTATGAGCCAGCGGAAAGACCTGGTTCTCACAACTCCAAACCCCCGAAGAGCCTTTGTTCTGGCTTTTGTTTCCCCTTGGCATTTCATTAATCAAACAATGCTTGGCCAGGGAGTTTACTCACCTTGTCAGTCTAAAAGTGGCTGATTTAAAATTTATGGAGAAACAATCACCGCCTTTGGAGTGGTGCCCGTTACCTAGAAGAGCAGTGGCCAACCTTCCGGAGGGAGGACATCTTTGAACCCATCATATCATCAATTAAACAATTCCCTGAAAACATTACATGTACAGAACGACCTGCTCATCATAACGCTGTACAGTAGTTGGTGAGTCGCGTTGATCGTGGCAACTCTCTGACCTCCCTCTGCCCCTCCCGACACACAGAATGCAACCTATCAAACACATGTCATTTGATTACTAACAGCTTGCATTTGTTTGACTTTTCCTTGACATTTTGATATCAAGCCTGTATGTAAATGAGAGTAGAAGTGCAATTCCTCCTGTGCGAACACGGGCCACAGGTGAGGATATGTTAATAGCAGTGACAGCAACGTGAGTTTACGGCAGCAGAGCGACCTGTGCATGCCGTTTACAGAACCTGTGTAATTACTGTGTCAGATACATTAATCACCTGGGAGGGGGAAACAGACAGAGAGACAGACTGGAACCCCAGGCTTTTCCAGTCCCGAGATCAACCATCTAGCAAAACAACTCCAAATCCATAGAGCCATGTCACAAATGTCTCTGTTATGGTTATCAGGTTACCTCCCAAACATCGCACTCCACTCAAATAACACCGCCTCCATTGTTCACATGCATTCGAGGCTATATGTCATGTACACTTTCACTTACTTGGAAGACCATTGCCATGCTATGAGACAGACGTAATGTTATCGTTGTGCAAAAGGGCATCTAGGTAGTCCGCGTGTGTCTCCGCCACCAGATCTCAACCCAATTGAAACAGTTATTGGGAGGGTCCAGAGGGGCGCCAGAGACAGTGTTTCCCACCACCAGAATGGTGAGTTCCAGACACTTGAGAAATCTATGCCAAGGCCCACTGAAGCCGTTCTAGCGGCTCGTGGTGCCCCAACGCCCTATTAAGACACCATGGGTTCTCTCTTATTTTGGCAGTTACCTGTAGGTGGTGCTTTGAGTGAAAACCAGATAAGTTTCACTGAAACCCTCTGATCAATCTAAATTCAATTATCAAAATCCGGCAAGCATTTTATATCAAATTCACTGTCCAGACTCCCTTGACGATACCACTCTCTGTCTGAGAGATCTCAATCCATTATAGAGCCACTTATCAGTGTGACGTCATCGCCATCTCGTTCTGGCCGACACTGAGGTTCACCTCTTTTCCCCTCTGGTTTTGGCAGAGTACTCTGCTCTCCACTCCCGCCATCACCTGTGTTGGTACGTGAGTGAGGGTGCATGGAGTCAGGAAAACTCATAAACACACTCAGGCTTCCATGGAAAACAGTGTGGAATTCCTCAAAATAATTGTATTCTGCCGTTTCCTGCCCTCCTAACTCGGGCAGTCGGCCACAGGGTCTGGAAACTGGCTAGCACGGGTGTCTCATTCGTTTCCCGACAGACACCACCATGCCTGCTGCAAGTCAACATGAAGAGACCACAGGGTCCTGCGTTACCTGTTTGAACAGCCACTGTCGACCACACCCACGCCTACTCCACCTGCCTGTGGAGAATGGCTGTTTCCTGAGGACTCGTCCGCTGTTACAACGGCCAGTGTGGGAGGAGTTCAGACAACGTTTCAGCTAAAAGATGTCTGGTCATGAGGAAATAATGTGATACTTCAAATCAATACCAGGCCAAATATATTTAACTTTGTGATACAGTGCCTTGCGAAAGTATTCGGCCCCCTTGAACTTTGCGACCTTTTGCCACATTTCAGGCTTCAAACATAAAGATATAAAACTGTATTTTTTTGTGAAGAATCAACAACAAGTGGGACACAATCATGAAGTGGAACGACATTTATTGGATATTTCAAACTTTTTTAACAAATCAAAAACTGAAAAATTGGGCGTGCAAAATTATTCAGCCCCTTTACTTTCAGTGCAGCAAACTCTCTCCAGAAGTTCAGTGAGGATCTCTGAATGATCCAATGTTGACCTAAATGACTAATGATGATAAATACAAGCCACCTGTGTGTAATCAAGTCTCCGTATAAATGCACCTGCACTGTGATAGTCTCAGAGGTCCGTTAAAAGCGCAGAGAGCATCATGAAGAACAAGGAACACACCAGGCAGGTCCGAGATACCTATGTGAAGAAGTTTAAAGCCGGATTTGGATACAAAAAGATTTCCCAAGCTTTAAACATCCCAAGGAGCACTGTGCAAGCGATAATATTGAAATGGAAGGAGTATCAGACCACTGCAAATCTACCAAGACCTGGCCGTCCCTCTAAACTTTCAGCTCATACAAGGAGAAGACTGATCAGAGATGCAGCCAAGAGGCCCATGACCACTCTGGATGAACTGCAGAGATCTACAGCTGAGGTGGGAGACTCTGTCCATAGGACAACAATCAGTCGTATATTGCACAAATCTGGCCTTTATGGAAGAGTGGCAAGAAGAAAGCCATTTCTTAAAGATATCCATAAAAAGTGTCGGTTAAAGTTTGCCACAAGCCACCTGGGAGGCACACCAAACATGTGGAAGAAGGTGCTCTGGTCAGATGAAACCAAAATTGAACTTTTTGGCAACAATGCAAAACGTTATGTTTGGCGTAAAAGCAACACAGCTGAACACACCATCCCCACTGTCAAACATGGTGGTGGCAGCATCATGGTTTGGGCCTGCTTTTCTTCAGCAGGGACAGGGAAGATGGTTCAAATTGATGGGAAGATGGATGGAGCCAAATACAGGACCATTCTGGAAGAAAACCTGATGGAGTCTGCAAAAGACCTGAGACTGGGACGGAGATTTGTCTTCCAACAAGACAATGATCCAAAACATAAAGCAAAATCTACAATGGAATGGTTCAAAAATAAACATATCCAGGTGTTAGAATGGCCAAGTCAAAGTCCAGGTCTGAATCCAATCGAGAATCTGTGGAAAGAACTGAAAACTGCTGTTCACAAATGCTCTCCATCCAACCTCACTGAGCTGGAGCTGTTTTGCAAGGAGGAATGGCAAAAAATGTCAGTCTCTCGATGTGTAAAACTGATAGAGACATACCCCAAGCGACTTACAGCTGTAATCGCAGCAAAAGGTGGCGCTACAAAGTATTAACTTAAGGGGGCTGAATAATTTTGCACGCCCAATTTTTCAGTTTTTGATTTGTTAAAAAAGTTTGAAATATCCAATAAATGTCGTTCCACTTCATGATTGTGTCCCACTTGTTGTTGATTCTTCACAAAAAAATACAGTTTTATATCTTCATGTTTGAAGCCTGAAATGTGGCAAAAGGTCGCAAAGTTCAAGGGGGCCGAATACTTTCGCAAGGCACTGTACCTGTAGGAGTGGGGAGGAAAAGCAGTGTGTGTAAGAGATTAGGGGTCACCGTTACAAACGCGTTGTCCAGGGTCATTCTGGAAACACCCCATACGTACTCCTCACTCCGTACCGTACAATAATTTGCCATGACCGGGAAAAACCCCTGCCGACACGGGTACCGATAACGCCAAACTTGCAGGTGACTTCACGGAAGAAGCACAAAAAGATAGGTAAGAGCATGGTGTTGTAGTCTACTCCAGACAGTTCTCTATGGTCATTCGTTGTCTACCCTGACGTGATCTATCACAGAGCGAACTCAAACAGGATGCTTTTGGTGGTGCCAGAACGATTGACAGACACATGCTCATCCAGTCTGATTCCTGAGTTCCCGACGACTGGAAAGTTGTTCAGCTGTTCTGTTAATAAGAAGAAGTCCGCAGCAACATGTACAAACGAGGAAGTGATATACTAAGTCCAGATAACAGGGGAAATCTAACCCAGCCCGGTCGAGGTAGCAGAGCTGACAAACCTGCAAGGGAATACAATGTTCCTGTAGGCATCACATGGAGTCTGTGTGACTGAGACCAAACCATATGGACAGGATGGCAGGCTGGGTGGGGCACAGGTGCCAAGTGGTAGGCTGCTGGCAGGCCTGGTCCCCTTGGGTACGGGAAAACTCAGGTGCATATCACACAACATATACACCCTTTCCAGTAGGGGAGAATGGGTTAAATTGAGCCATTTTCTTTTACATTTAGATTCACTGCGTCAAGGGAAATATAGTATTCTTTCTAACAAAGAGATCTATATACGCTGCTCAAAAAAATAAAGGGAACACTAAAATAACACATCCTAGATCTGAATGAATGAAATATTCTTATTAAATACTTTTTTCTTTACATAGTTGAATGTGCTGACAACAAAATCACACAAAAATTATCAATGGAAATCTTCATCTGTGAAGAGCACAGTGGCGAAGTGGCGAATTTGCCAATCTTGGTGTTCTCTGGCAAATGCCAAACGTCCTGCACGGTGTTGGGCTGTAAGCACAACCCCCACCTGTGGATGTCGAGCCCTCGTACCACCCTCATGGAGTCTGTTTCTGACCGTTTGAGCAGACACATGCACATTTGTGGCCTGCTGGAGGTCCTTTTGCAGGGCTCTGGCAGTGCTCCTCCTTGCACAAAGGCGGAGGTAGCGGTCCTGCTGCTGGGTTGTTGCTCTCTTACGGCCTCCAGCCAGGAAGCATTGGAACTGAGAAGTGGTCTGTGGTCACCACCTGCAGAACCACTCCTTTATTGGGGGTGTCTTGCTAATTGCCTATAATTTCCACCTGTTGTCTATTCCATTTGCACAACAGCATGTGACATTTATTGTCAATCAGTGTTGCTTCCTAAGTGGACAGTTTGATTTCACAGAAGTGTGATTGACTTGGAGTTACATTGTGTTGTTTAAGTGTTCCCTTTATTTTTTTGAGCCGTGTATATTTCAGGATATCGTGTATCTCTGGAAATGTGTCAACATTACAGTGGTCTCTTGGCACAATGTACCCCGGGTATGGGGTAAGTTGAGCTGTGGGACAAGGTAAGGTAAGCTTTTTTAAAACCATGTCTCTTTATTTCCCAAGCACAATCACTTTTGTATTTTAATCATTTCATGCATCTTTGAAGACAGGCTTCAATCCAAACAAAAACGTTTAACATAGGCCAGACCCTGTTGTTACCTCATATCCCAGTGATAATGCCTTGCAACACGCCTGGGAAGAAAACACTTCCATTTGTTCAACTTGACATTGTCTTAACTTACCTATATTAGCCCACACAGCTACAAGGATGCACTTTCATGCTAGGTTTAGGACCTCATGTTGACGCTTATAGAGACCCCAACTGATGTATAGAACAATATTAAACATGATCTACTTTGGTTTAGATAGAAGCATCATGAAACCTTTAACACAATAGAATCATTTGACTTGGTGAAAATACCGCTTGTTGGACCTAACTTGCCTACAACTTTTTCCATGTGATTTCTTCCTTCACAGGCAGAAATAATGACCTCTTCCTAAATATTAGGTCAAATGATCAAATCAAATGTATTTATATAGCCCTTCTTACAGCAGCTGATATCTCAAAGTGCTGTACAGAAACCCAGCCTTAAACCCCAAACAGCAAGCAATGCAGGTGTAGAAGCACAGTGGCTAGGAAAAACTCCCTAGAAAGGCCAGAACCTAGGAAGAAACCTAGAGAGGAACCAGGCTATGAGGGGTGGCCAGCACCTCTTCTGGCTGTGCCGGGTGGAGATTATAACAGAACATGGCCAAGATGTTCAAATGTTCATAAATGACCAGCATGGTCAAATAATAATAATCACAGTGGTTGTAGAGGGTGCAACAGGTCAGCACCTCAGGAGTAAATGTCAGTTGGCTTTTCATAGCCGATCATTGAGAGTATCTCTACCGCTCATGCTGTCTCTAGAGAGTTGAAAACAGCAGGTCCGGGACAGGTAGCACGTCCGGTGAACAGGTCAGGGTTCCATAGCCACAGGCAGAACAGTTGAAACATGATACATTTTATGTATGGTTTCCTAGAAACAAGGGAGGCTGAACTTACCCCACCCACCCCTAAGCCTATGGCAAGACTCTGAAGGCCTGACATTCAGTCCTACGTTATTATTACAGTCACATAACTTTTCATTCTGATAAAACCATGTATCATAAATTATTATAGTTAGGTTTTCACGCAACATTTTTTGATTTAAATAGCGACTACATTGCCAATATTGTACATAATGCCGCCAAAGCACCAACTCCATACTGTACATTGTGAGAAACCAGCTGTGTGTCGTGTCTTATGACCAGGGCCTCTCTTTCACACCT
Organism: Oncorhynchus mykiss; assembly: GCF_057628025.1. Taxonomy (NCBI): domain Eukaryota; kingdom Metazoa; phylum Chordata; class Actinopteri; order Salmoniformes; family Salmonidae; genus Oncorhynchus; species Oncorhynchus mykiss. Next base: position 38,826,495 of record NC_143026.1, on the reverse strand, counting down.
TCTCTCCCACCCCTCTCTTCTCCTGCCAAGCATGCTGTGGGAGAGAGCTGCTGCGTCTATATGGTCCCCACATGCCCACCCTCAGAGTGCAGGGAGCTGCCAAAGGTCTACTCTGCGACGTGCCCCTCTGCCCATCCCAATGTGTGGGCAGTGCCAGCTTGTAACCAGAGAGCAGAGAGAGACCCAACAGCTGCTGCTAGTTTAAGTCTCCCTCTGCATCTGCCACTACTGTGATCTCATGGAACAAAGCTAGAATGCAATCACACGCTCCGACTGGGTGCCCAGTCACACTCCTGCCTTTGTCCTCTGTCATCTCCCTCTCTTTCCGACTGCACACGCTCTCGCATCTGCCTGTCTGTCTCTCTCTCTCTCCCCCTGTCTGTCTCTCACTCTCTTTCACTTTCCTCTCTGCCTGTCTGTCTGTCTCTCTCTCCTATCTGCCTTTCCGTCTCTCTCTCTCTCCTCTCTGCCTGTCTGTCTGTCTGTCTGTCTGTCTCTCTCTCTCTCTCTCTCTCTCTCTCTCTCCGCGTGTCTGTCTGTCTCTCTCTCTCTCTCTCCCCCTGTCTGTCTGTTTCTCTCTCCTCTCTTCCTGTCTCTCTTTCTCTAAATCCCCCCCCCTTCTCTGGTTGACCTGCTCATCCCACATTCTCTTCAACATTGCTGATTGTGAAACCAGACTAGAGGTGTTGAACTAAACCTCCCTCCTATGATCTCTACCTGCTGGTTAGTCTTTAACTGGAGCGCTACTAGCCAAACACAGTACCACAGTTCAACCGCTCCCATTCCTCCACAGCCAGCACCATGCTGTCAGACAGGCACTACTAACTGTGTGGGGCTCAGACTCACTTCAGCACTGGAATCACCAAACAATTCAGCCTCTCCCATCTCTCCCTCTAATCCCATTCATATATCCTGTAGCCCTCCTGAACGCTGGCTCAATGAAGTGGTGACAGCTCCTTTTGACAGCGCACCTGAGAACGGTTCCCCGAAAAGCCTCCTCTCTCTGCTAACAGAACGCTGGAGTGACAGGCAGCAGTTGAAGCTGTAAGACAACACCATGTTTGATTAATCAGGCATTACTCTGGCACAAAGCAGAACACAGCGCTAATCCTCAGTTCAGTAACAGGAACCATAACGCATACACACACACAGACACGTTGCCACGCACATACACACCCACACACACTTTACCGCGCTTGTCCAAAATACTTTCTCAGAGTAAGTAACATCCCTGTGTTTCTCTCTACCCCAGCTCTCACCGTCCGGCAACACCAGCTGCAGCCAAGGGCCTTCGGGCCCCTATGGAAACACGAGCAGCATCACGTGAATACAGGTAGTGAGTGTACGTTATTCTGCCAGTCACACCTTACAGTCTGACAACTGGATTAGCAGCCCCTACACACAGCTCCACTCTCTCCACACCCACACCCTTTTCAGTGTGGAAGTGCCTGTAAAGTCAAAGGCAGTCACTTTCGCAGAGACGCTAGGACATTTGTTGTAGCATGTGTATGTCTATAGAACAGTTTGTAATAGCAGAGATTTAAGTTATTCCATACACCCAGTGTATCTCTATGCATGCCACTATTTTGTCTGTGAGACAGGGTCAGTTCACCAGACATACTGTGTCTACAGGGATCAATACAGGCTCACTGACAAATCCCACCTTTCATACCTCCTCAATGAGCCATTTTGAAGACTTGTCTGTGGACTCCACACGTGTTACAGCTTTACCTCAGGAAGGTGATTCTGCAGCAGGCCGACCTAGAAGCTCCACCTCCTCAGCAAACAGACCGGCATTAGGCTGTCAGAGACAACGTTGACAGGTCTGACTGTGTTCTGTCTTACTCCGTCCATTAATGACTAATAACGACCTGGTTGCTACCAGGTCTCCTGTAGGGTCGCGTACAGAATCATTTTGGCATTCTTTTTTTTTTAGAATGAGTCTTAGTCATTTTGACTAAAATATAACGTTTGTTTTTTCTCATTTGAATACTGATTTAGTCAAATTATTGTCAAAATGCCATTTTAGTAAATGAAATGCCCTTCCATTTTAGTCACCTCACATTTGTATTGCCTCATTAAGCTATAGTAAACATATAGCACTGACTTCCATGTGCACAGACATATATAATCTTGTCCTACAAACAGATTCTTCTGCATAACAATTCTCTTCCCAACAGCATAAATATGACAAACATACACAAAGTCTACTAAACATTAAGAACACCTGCTCTTTCCATGACATAGACTGACCAGGTGAATCCAGGTGAACGATATGATCCCTTATTGATGTTACCTGTTAAATCCACTTCAATCATTGTAGATGAAGGGGAGGAGACAGGTTATAGAAGGATTTTCAAGCCTTGAGACAATTGAGGCGGATTGTGTATGTGTGCCATTCAGAGGGTGAATGGGCAAGACAAAATATTTAAGTGCCTTTGAACGGGGTATGGTAGTAGGTGCCAGGCACACCGGTTTGTGTCAAGAATTGGCCATGCAAATTCCTAATTCAGCCTACATAGATATTGCTCATTACACACAAAACACAAACACAGAGAGAGAGAGAGAGAGAGAGAGAGAGAGAGAGAGAGAGAGAGAGAGAGAGAGAGAGAGAGAGAGAGAGAGAGAGAGAGAGAGAGAGAGAGAGAGAGAGAGAGAGAGAGAGAGAGAGAGAGAGAGAGAGAGAGAGAGAGAGAGAGAGAGAGAGAGAGAGAGAGAGAGAGAGAGAGAGAGAGAGAGAGAGAGAGAGAGAGAGAGAGAGAGAGAGAGAGAGAGAGAGAGAAAATAGTGAGAGAGAGAGAGAGAGAGGCATGTTTGTTCTACATAGCATATTTCTGTCTGAACGTTCCAAAACTGTATTATGGGTCATATCTTTTGAACGGTAGCCTAAAGGCTAGAATCAAGCTGTTTTCTCGGAGGAAAAGAGAGGGATACCTGGCTACAGAACCTGGATAAGACATGCAATGGGAAAAGTGGGAGAGTTGAGCGAGACTACAAATTCACAGACAGCCTACTTTTCTATAGTCTACTCAAAGAAGAGAAAAACATAGCTAGACCTTTGTTTTACTATTAAACTCAATGCTGCTACTGTTTCGTAAAGCTGCTTGTGTTCTTAACCAGGCAAAGGGTAGCTTTGCGGTGACTGGTTAGCTAAGGGGAAGCAGGAAGAGAGTCGACCTGCGCGATGTGTATAGTCGAAGGCGGAGCATGTCTGCTCACACTCATCGCTTGCTCCCCTGCAGCTCACCAGCTGATGTAGGCTGTGTTTACCGGGTGTGAAGTGTCCTTCCCACTGCTGGACAGACCTGCGCTGCACATCTATGCTGCTAATATTAGCTCTCCAAAAATTATTGTACAGTCCACTTACTAGTCAGATTTCAGTCACATATATAATTTTGTGAAATGAAAAACTTAAATGAAAGTTCTTTCTGGATCTATTTAGTCATTTTTAGTTTTGTCAATTGCCACTGAAAAATTGGTGTTTGACTAATATTCTAGTCCAAATTTTTGTTGATGAAATTAACACTGAGCGGAATGCCTGTTTCCTAGAAACCTTGAAGTATTTTTAGTGTGTCTGTGTGTCTGTGTGTGTGTGTGTGTGCGCGTGATTTTCTATGTGTCTGTGTGCGTGATTACGTCAGTGCAAAGCTGAGTTTATCTAGCGACTCGACCATCAGCGCCGTGTCCATGCTGTGGACTGGGGGACTGGACACTATGAAAACACAGCAGGGGAGAGAGAGGGCCTGCCTCACTGCCTCTGTTTATTTCACATCACAGAGGAAGAGGTTGACTTTCCAGGCTCCAGTGACTCTGCCTCCTCCCTACAGCAGATGACTGACAGAATGATTGACTTCCTCACTGATGTCCAGAGGCCAACTCTCGACTGCCTGGTGCAGATTTAGCATTGGGAATAGAGCTATTCAGATGAAACAGAATCTAGCGGTTATTAATGCCCTGGCAACTGTCTAAGTCAAATACAGCCATAAAAAGACTCTGCTGTGTTCGGTATAGAATTGGGGACATAATTCACTTACCAGGTGAGTTTCTCACTCTCGGTCTCTCCCTCTCTAATCAGACATGCTACATTGATGCAATAGCTCCAGCCACAATCATTTAATCATGAGGAGACTCCACTCTATAATGACTCACTAGCTGTTTCAGTGCAACGATCTGTGGAGTCAATTATGCCACGGTCCCACCCAGCCTAGGTGAGAATGAACTCATACATGGGCTAGCAGTGCAACGAGCATTGTGTTTCACATAACTACACCATCATTCTGTTTCAATACGCTGTCCTCGCAGCACACACAATCTGTTACTAGACCCTCACAGCAACATCTTCACAAATCCGTCGTTGGCGTTGTCACTCCTCTCTGTTCTGGGCAATGCTGTGTTCTGCGTTGATGGAGTAAGTTATAAGACACGCTGGCAGGAGAGGAGGGCTACCTTGCATGGTTTTAAACATGTCTTTGATCCCGTTCCAGATCACTGCGCTTTTCTCATGAGGTTCGGCAGAAAAATGTTACACACACACACACACACACACACAAAGATGATGTCATCCAACTCCCACCTGTGTGCAGTGGCTCCCTTCATGAGATAGACAAGAGGGGAACAGATGCATATGAACACACACACACTCCAATGACTCAGATGACACGTAGACACACCAAATTCTCCACACGAGCGCAACCGCAGATCACAAACATACCAACTAGTGTGTTCTAGATTATTTTGTATTGTCTTGACTCCGTAATCTCCAAACGTTTCAACTCGGTTCATAACACTCGCAACCTATTTGGACTGAAGGAACATGCATCTGCCAGATCTGTCAACACATCTGAACAGTCAACAACACAGTGTGGTGTGAGGCAGGCTGGCGGAGGGGTCAGACACAGACAGACAGACAAACGGCCCACAGTGTGTATTCCCAGGATGTCTGGTCCGTTCTCTCCAGGTCTACACTCTAACCCAACGCCCCTGGGAAACAAAACCATGCAGGGCAACCTGAAACCCATGATGTCATCCTCCGAGAGAGAATGCGGGGCTACCGGCAGTCAGTGAGAAAGTGTCCCAAACCCCAAATCAACATCACACAATTACCGGGGTTAATTGTATTTGGAGTACAACAGCTGGCTTGGATTAGGAAGCCCACTGATAAAGAAGAGGAGAAGTGCAGAGTGGGGTAAGCCTTCTAACATGTGAAAGGTGCATAGGAAGCAGTGTGGGGGAGGTGTGTGGGAAGAAACCACAGGCCCTGTATGAAGTTATGGGGCCAGAAGAAGGGAGTGTCAGTGTTAAGATTTGACTGAAATACCACATGTTCCATAGGCCTACTGTACCTTCCAACTACATCTTATGTTGAAGTACATTTGCAGTTGTCGCCAAAATAATTTATATGCCAGCTTATGTGTGCATACATGCACACTTCTAATATTTATGATACCAGTCAAAGGTTTGGAAACACCTACTCATTCAAGGGTTTTTCTTTATTTGTACTATTTTAGACATTGTAGAATAGTAAAGACATGAAACCTATGAAATAGCACACTCGATATATAGACTTTTCTGTTGTGTTATTGACTGTAAGCTTGTTTATTCCATGTGTAACTCTGTGTTGTTGTTTGTGTCACACTGCTTTGCTTTATCTTGGCCAGGTCGCGGTTGTAAATGAGAACTTGTTCTTAACTGGCCTACCTGGTTAAATCAAGGTGAAATAAAAAAATGAAATAACACATAAGGAATCATATAGTAACCAAAAAAGTGTTATTATATTTTAGATTTATATTTGAGATTCTTCAAAGTATCCATCCTTTGCCTTGATGACAGCTTTGCACACTCTTGGCATTCTCTCAACCAGCTTCATGAGGTTGCATTTCAATTAACAGGTGTGCCTTGTTAAAAGTTCATTCATGGAATTTCTTTCCTTAATGCGTTTGAGCCAATCAGTTGTGTTGTGACAAGGTAGGGTTGGTATACAGAATATAGCTCTATTTCGTTCATATTACGGCAAGAACAGGTCAAATTAGCAAAAAGAAAAGGACAGTCTATCATTACTTTAAGACATGAATGTCAGTCAATCAGGAACATTTCAAGAACTTTCGCAGTTTCTTCAAGTGCAGTCGCAAAAACCATCAAGAGCTATGATGAAACTGGCTCTCATGAGGACTGCCACAGGACAGGAAGACCCAGAGTTACCTCTGCTGCAGAGGATAAGTTCATTAGAGTTACCAGCCTCATAGACTGCAGCCCAAATAAATGCTTCACAGAGTAACAGACACATCTCAACATCAACTGTTCAGAGGAGACTGCGTGAATCAGGCCTTTATGGTCAAATTGACGCAAAGAAACCACTGCAAAAGGACACCAATAAGAAGAAGAGACTTGCTTGGCCCAAGAAACACAAGCAATGGACATTAGACCGGTGGAAATCTGTCCATTGGTCTCATGAGTCCAAATTTGAGATTTTTGGTTCCAACCAGAGTAAGTAAATGGATAATATTTTTATTTTTTTCATTATTTAACTAGGCAAGTCAGTTAAGAACAAATTCTTATTTTCAATGATGGCCTAGGAACTGCCTGTTCAGGGGCAGAACGACAGATTTGTACCTTGTCAGCTCGGGGGTTGGAACTTGCAACCTTCTGCTTACTAGTCCAATGCTCTAACCACTAGGCTACCCTGCAGCCCGAATCTCCGGATGTGTGGTTCCCACCATGAAGCACGGAGGAGGAGGTGCTTTGCTGGTGACACTGTCTGTATGGTATGAGTTGGATCGCAGACTTTTGGAAAAACATATGAAGGTGAAGCTGGTTGAGAGAATGCCAAGAGTGTGCAAAGCTGTCATCAAGGCAAAGGGTGGCTACTTTGAAGAATCTCAAAAATTAAACATGTTTAGATTTGTTTAACACTTTTTTGGTTACTACATGATTCTATATTTGTTATCTCATAGTTTTGATGTCTTCACTATTATTCTACAATGCAGAAAATAGTAAAAATAAAGAAAAACCCTTGAATGAGGAGGTGTATCCAAACTTTTGACTGGTACTGTATATATACACTGTTCAATCGGAAAGTATTCAGACCCCTTTCCTTTTTCCACATTTTGTTACGTTACAGACTTTCTTTAAAACCATGTAAATCTTCATCAATCTACACACAATACCCCATAATGACAAAGCAAACACAAGTTCAGACATTTTTGCAAATGTATAAAAAATTAAAAAATGGAAATAGCACATTTACATAAGTATTCAGACCCTTCACTCAGTACTTTGTTGAAGCATATTTGACAGCGATTACAGCCTCGAGTCTTTTTGGGTATGATGCTATATGCTTGGCACACCTGTATTTGGGGAGTTTCTACCATTCTTCTCTGCAAGTCTTCTCAAGCTCTGTCAGGTTGGATGGGGAGCGTCACTACAGAGCTATTTTCAGGTCTCTCCAGAGATGTTAGATTGGGTTCAAGTCCGGGATCTGATTCGGCCACTCAAGGATATTCAGAGACTTGTCCCGAAGCCACTCCTGCGTTGTCTTGGCTGTGTGCTTAGGGTCATTGTCATTTTGGAAGGTGAACCTTCACCTCAGTCTGAGGTCTTGAGCGCTCTGGAGCAGGTTTTCTTCAAGGATCTCTCTGTACTTTGCTCTGTTCATCTTTCCCTCAATCCTGACTAGTCTCCCTGTCCCTGCAGCTGAAAAACATCCGCACAGCATGATGCTGCCACCACCATACTTCACAGTAGGGATGGTGCCAGGGTTCCTCCAGATGTAACTGTTGGCATTCAGGCCAAAGAGTTCCATGTTGGTTTCATCAGACTAGAGAATATTGTTTCTCATTCTCTGAGAGTCCTTTGGGTGTCTTTTGGCAAACTCCAAGAGGGCTGTCATTTGCCTTTAATTGAGGAGTGGCTTCCAAAGGCCTGACTGGTGGAGGGCTGCAGAGATGGTTGTCTGTCCTTCTGGAAGGTTCTCCCATCTCCACAGAGGAACTCTGGAGCTCTGTCAGAGTGACCATCGGATTCTTGGTCATCTCCCTGACCAAGGCCCTTCGCCCCCATTTGCTCAGTTTGGCGAGGCGGCCAGCTCTAGGACGTGTCTTGGTGTTTCCATATTTCTTCCATTTAAGATTGATGGAGGCCACTGTGTTCTTGGGGACCTTCAATGCTGCAGAAATGTTTTGGTACCCTTCCCCAGATCTGTGCCTCGACACAATCCTGTCTTGGAGCTCTACGGACAATTCCTTCGACCTCATGGCTTGGTTTTTGCTCTGACATGCACTGACAACTATGGGACCTTATATAGACAGGTGTGTGCCTCCAAATCATGTTCAATCAATAGAATATACCAAAGGTGGACTACAATCAAGTTGTAGAAACATCTCAAGGATGATCAATGGAAGCAGGATGCACCTGAGCTCAATGTCAAGTCTCACAGCAAAAGGTCTGAATACTTATGTAAATAAGGTATTTCCGTTGTTCATTTTGAATACATTTTCAAAAATATCTAAAAACCTTTTTTTAATTTTCTCATTATGGGGTATTGTGTGTAAATATATATTTTTCATTGAATCCTTTTTAGAATAAGGCTATAAAGTAACAAAATGTGGAAAAGGGTAAGGAGTCTGAATACTTTCCAAATGCACTGTATCTACAGTTGAAGTCAGAAGTTTACATACACCTTAGCCAAATACATTTAAACTCAGTTTGTCACAATTCCTGACATTTAATCCTATTAAAAATTCCCTGTCTTTGGTCAGTTAGGATCACCACTTTATTTGAAGAATGTGAAATGTCAGAATAATAGTAGAGAGTGATTTATTTCAGCCTTTATTTCTTTCATCACATTCCAGAGGGTCAGAAGTTTACATACACTCAATTAGTATTTGGTAGCATTGCATTTAAATTGTTTAACTTGGGTCAAATGTTTTGGGTAGCCTTCCACAAGCTTCCCACAATAAGTTGGGTGAATTTTGGCCCATTCCTCCTGACAGAGCTGATGTACTGATGGTTTTTCAGTTCTGCCCACACATTTTCTATAGGATTGAGGTCAGGGCTTTGTGATGGCCACTCCAATACCTTGACTTTGTTGTCCTTAAGCCATTTTGCCACAACTTTGGAAGAATGCTTGGGGTTATTGTCCATTTGGAAGACCCATTTGCGATATCCACATAATTTTCCATCCTCATGAATCCATCTATTTTGTGAAGTGCACCAGTCCCTCCTCCAGCAAAGCACCCCCAAGACATGATGCCGCCACCCCCGTGCTTCAAGGTTGGGATGGTGTTCTTCGGCTTGTAAGCCTCCTCATTTTTCCTCCAGTTGTGATGATGGTCATTATTGCCAAACAGTTCGATTTTTGTTTCATCAGACCAGAGGACAATTCTCCAAAAAGTACGAGCTTCGTCCCCATGTGCAGTTGCAAACCGTAGTCTGGCTTTTTGGGGGGTTTGGAGCAGTGGCATCTTCCTTGCTGAGTGGCCTTTCAAGTTATGTTGATATAGGCCTTGTTTTACTATGGATATAGATACTTTTGGACCTGTTTCCTCTAGCATCTTCACAAGGTCCTTTGCTGTTGTTCTGGGATGGATTTGCACTTGATTTGCACTTGATTCGCACCAAAGTACGTTCATCTCTAGGAGACAGAACGCGTCTCCTTCCTAAGCGGTATGACGGCTGTGTGGTCCCATTGTGTTCATACTTGCGTACTATTGTTTGTACAGACGAACGTGGTACCTTCAGGCATTTGGAAATTGCTCCCAAGCATGAAACAGACTTGTGGAGGTCTACCATTTTATTTCTGAGGTCTTGGCTGATTTCTTTTGATTTTCCCAAATGTCAAGCAAAGAGGCACTGAGTTTGAAGGTAGGCCTTGAAATACATCCACAGGTGCACCTCCAAATGACTCAAATTATGTCAATTAGCCTATCAGAAGCTTCTAAAGCCATGACATCATTTTCTGGAATGTTCCAATCTGTTTAAAGGCACAGTCAACTTAGTGTATGTAAACTTCTGACACACTGAAATTGTGATACAGTGAATTATAAGGTAAATAATCTGTCTGTAAACAATTGTTGGAAAAATGACTTTTGTCGTGCACAAAATAGATGTCCTAACAGACTTGCCAAAACTAGAGTTTGTTAACAAGAAATTTGTGGAGTGGTTGAAAAAATGTTTTAATGACTCCAACCTAAGTGTATGTAAACTTCCGACTTCAACTGTATCTTTATACATTTTTCTATACATAATTAGCCTAAACCAGCTCTTGTCATCATGTAAACACTGTCTGCACCTACCTCTCTCTCAGCCTCCTCCTCGCTACTTATGTTTTATTTTATATTCTTGACATAGTTCATTCTGTTCAGTATTCTTGCTCAATAACACAATGGCAGTATGACCTAACTCTTTAGGGAACAGATAACCCGCTGGTCATGAGTTCATTTTCCAGACCACAAAGCTATTCTGTTGAGTTGATTGAGAATCTAAGCCCATTGGGAGTGTTGGCTACCAGAGACCATTCATTTCTCTGCTCCTGCACATGTGCTTGTCTATAGAGGAGAGAAGAGCTGGAGAACACAAGCATACCAGGGTCATGGTTTCCTCATGAGGAATCTATGATGGATCATCGCTCCTCCCACTCAGCTATTCCTCATTTAGGACGTGGTCCTCCTTCCTCCCTGCCCTATCAGTCAGCCAACCAGAGAGCAGCTGCAGGTGCCAGACCAGAAGGTGACCGTTCTGGTCATCTAAATTGACCTCTAACGAACTCTGACCCTCTCACCCCTTTTATTGCAGTACTTTTAGAGCTTTATCGATTTGCTGAGAAGAGACACACACTCTTGCAGGATGGCATCTAGGTTTGACATTGTAAAGAGCTACAATTAATCAAACATCAATGGTTAGTAATGTTTGGGGACTGGCACATTGTAGTAGCTGAGCTAGTCTTAAAGGGTCAATCCGCAGATGAACCAATAAAGTGTTCTCTTCACCACTGTTTCCAAAGATGAGGGATGGGGCTGGAGAAATTCAACCACTCTGAAATTCATAGACAGAGCTATGGATGCAAGGACTGACCATCCAAAATTATAGTTTTAACCATGTTTTGAGGCTATACATTGTTTGTTTACATTTATTATCTTTAAAAACTTTGGAGTAAAACAATATTTGGGGTTCTTAAGGAGTTATAAGTTATATTCTTCAAGAATCAATGGCTACATATCATTCATAAGTCCAAAAATAGATGTAGCAACTGCAGATTACCCCTTTAAAAGGGGAACACTGTAGACCCATATCTCGTGCCCTGAAGTACAATCAAAGAATCAAACACAGACACACACGCAAATACGCTCCAGCACCAAATCAGCCTAGCAGCCCTCTCCCCAGTGCCCCTAATCTCTGTGTTTCAGCCCTACACCCCCTCATGGACAGAAAAGGGGGATCAAAGATGTCCCAAATCCCTCTGTGATTACCCCGTGGGTCAAGTATCAGCCCAGGAGATGAGGCGAACAGCCCGCCCTCCCAGGTCCGGTCAGTAAAACAAAACATATGATATGTGTTCGCCACGCCAAACACACCACACACAGACAGACGTCCCAGAGCAGAGCAACATACTGCACAGACAGCTGTCCTCTCACCCTGTGTCTAATGCACAAAGACAGTGGTTGATGAAGTGATTAGATGCACTAAGATATCCAACAGCCTCTGGGAGGGGGGGGGGGGGGGGGGGGGGGGGTGAAGAATCAAGATGATGGGGAACCCACGGTGTACCGGGCCAGCGGTGTGACCCTACGTCTTGGGAGATGGGTCAGTGGAGAGTCACTCCACTTGGATTACTTCACTAGAAAGAAACGGATCCAACGGAGCAGTATAACTTGCCGTGGTCTCTAGTACGTCTGACCACAATAGGAGTATGACATTAAAGGGAGATGGCTGCATTGAAATAGGGTTCCTGGGTGGGGGGGGGGGGAGTGACACACACACACAGCACTTCGTGTGTGCCCATACACACACACACACACACACACACACAGCACATCGTGTGTGCCCATACACACACACACAGCACATCGTGTGTGCCCACACACACACACAGCACATCGTGTGTGCCCATACACACACACACACACACACCAGTGTTCACTTACAGCACATTGTGTGTGCCCACGCACACACACACACACACACACACACACACAGCACATCGTGTGTGCCCACACACACACACAGTGGTGATACTCCAGACCTGTTTACACAGACAGGGTAGGATCTGAGAGCAGGAATCCAGGCGGCATTGAGTAGATTTAGGTCTGCCAGAGGATCCTCCTCTACCCCCTCCCTCAGGACCCCAGAGTGGAGGTTCAATTTTAGGGTTGAGCTCCAGTCCAATCCCCCAGAACGTAGTATAGTTTGGCTCAAGCCTTATTTGCAGTCTGCAGACATCTTGTTACTGCTAGGCAGGCTGGCTGGTTGGTAGGCTGCTGAGGAGGCAAACATTCCCACAGACCTCATCCAAATGGCAGACTCTATCTATAGCAGTGTCTCTCAACTCTGGTCCCCAAGTACCCCCAACACCACTCATTATTGTTGTAGGCTCAGACAAACACACCTGATTCAACCAGTTAAGTGCTTGATGAATCGGGTGTGCTTGTCCGAGGTTACAACAAGAATGTGTAGTGTTGGGGGTACTTGAGGACCAGGGTAGGGAAACAGGGATCTACAGTTGCAGAAATATAAACCCAGTGGTTTAAACACAAGGCTAAAGTGAGGGCTTTAAGGGATGGATTGACATTTACAAAATGGGTAACTGGACAAAAATTGGGGAGGATCATACTCTTTCAATTTCAGTCAAGGCGAGGGTTTAGTGTTTTTTTTTAAATCTAGTCCAAGGGAGGGTCATGTAATTTGTAAAGGATTAAATTTCAATATTTCTCAGTGTTTTAGAATAAGTTGCTTATTAGGCTATACACTCAGAGGCCAGTTCATAGGTACACTACCCCGTTTACAAAAATGGTTTGCTCCAACAGACAGTGGGTCACGTGGCCATTTGAAGGATAGAATGGGCAAAACAAGTGACCTAAGTGACTTTGAGCGTGGTATGATCGTCGGTTACCAGTATCTCAGAAACGGCTGTCCTCCTGGACTTTACACGTATAACAATGTCTAGTGTCCTGAGAATGGTGCCACAAACAAAACACATCCAGTCAGCGGCAGTCCTGTGGGTGAAAACAGCTCGTTGATGAGAGAGGTCAAAGGAGAATGGCAAGAATCGTGCAAGCTAACAGGCAGGCCACAAACAGGCAAATAACGACGCAGTACAATAGTGGTGTGCAGAACGGCATCTTGGAACGCACAATGTCGTTCCTTGTCACGGATGGTTGATTGCAGCAGGCGACCACACCGGGTTCCACTCCTATCAGCTAAAAACAAGAAGAAGTGGCTCCAGTGGGAACAGAATCACCAACACTGGACAATGGAGGAGTGGAAAAACATCCCCTGGTCTGACGAATCCCAGTCCCTGTTGCGTCATGCAGATGGCAGAGTCAGGATTTGGTGTAAGCAGCATGAGTCCATGGACCCATCCTGCCTGGTGTCACCTGTACAGTCTGGTGGCGTAATGGTGTGGGGAATCATTTTCTGGCACACGTTAGGTCCGTTGATACCAATTGAGCAATGTTTACACACCCCAGAGAATTCAGGCTGTTCTGGAGGCAAAGGGGGGTCCGAACTGGTACTAGATGGGTGTACCTAATAAACTGTCCACTGAGTGTATATCGATATTTGCCCGATGCCGCACCTCATCCCTGATTCTCCGCTGAGCACAATATCAATTGCGCCTATAGGCTATTTAGTGTGGTCTCAATCAAACAATCCATATCCTATAGGCTTTAGGCTATGAAGTGCATGCTCAGAGAAGCACATGGCAGAGTTGTATTTCTAAGATAGCTGATGGGAGGGTGTAAATAAAACTAGGCTGCATTACACACTGCAAATTATATTCCAACCCTGATCCCCGGCCTGCTCTGCTCTTGCTGATCAAAAAAAAATGTGTGTGCTGCCTAACCAATGGCTAAGCTGTGTAGGTCTACAGTGGCTGTTCAGGAGGAGAGTCAAAGGCCTATTCTGGAAATCATTTTTGATTAGGCCTAAACTTGTTCGTGGACTAGAGTATAGCCTCTGTTCAGTTTGAGAAGGAGAGCACAAAGATGAGGACCGGAGGTCAACTTTGATAGCTTGCTACTATACTACTATAATTGATTTTATTTTTATTTTTAAACAGTACAGTGCATTCAGAAAAAGCGTATAGACCCGTTGACTTTTTCACATTTTGTTCCGTTACAGCCTTATTCTAATGGATTAAATTGTTTCCCCCCCCCCCCTCATCAATCTACACACAATACCCCATAATGATAAAGCAATACCCCATAATGATAAAGCAATACCCCATAATGATAAAGCAATACCCCATAATGATAAAGCAATACCCCATAATGATAAAGCAATACCCCATAATGATAAAGCAATACCCCATAATGATAAAGCAATACCCCATAATGATAAAGCAATACCCTATAATGATAAAGTAATAAGCCATAATGATAAAGCAATATCCCATAATGATAAAGCAATACCCCATAATGATAAAGCAATACCCCATAATGATAAAGTAATAACCCATAATGATAAAGCAATACCCCACAATGATAAAGCAATACCCCATAATGATAAAGCAATACCCTATAATGATAAAGTAATAACCCATAATGATAAAGCAATACCCCATAATGATAAAGCAATACCCCATAATGATAAAGCAATACCCCATAATGATAAAGCAATACCCCATAATGATAAAGCAATACCCCATAATGATAAAGCAAAAACCGGGTTTTTAGAAATGTCAAGTTGTAGGAACATCAAGGATGATCAATGGAAACAGGATGCTCCTGAGCTCAATTTTGAGTCTCTTATACTTATGTAAATAAGGTATTTCATTTTTTTTTATTAATAAATTAGCAAACATTTGTGAAACCTGTTTTCACTTTGCATTATGGGGAATTGTTTGTAGATTGATGAGTAAACAAAAATATTTTATTAATTTTAGAATAACGTAACAAAATATGGAAAAAGTATGCATCTTGCCCATGATGTAGTCCTATTTATCAGAGTAATTGACTTAATAAGCCAGATCCGAGTAACACATTGTGGTGCTGAAACTTGATACAGCAGCCCCGGAACAATCAATCAGAAATGGACAGCTCATGGTGCTGAAAGTAGGCAAATTCCAGTAGCCATAATTCATTTCAACAATCTTCATTTTAATTAGACTTCGCTAACAACAAGAGGGCTTTGTGTTGGAGCCTATATCTTTCTATTATGAGGTAGGCCTACCTGTTTGACAGACTATTAGACTATCGTCTGCTATATCCATAGATGTGTCGGTAAGTTCCTCCATGCACTCTTTAAATGCCCTACCTCCATATCAGGGCTGTTAAGTTAAAACCAAGACTTGAATTGAGAGGGTATAAGAGGGTATGCCATAGCCCTACCTTTTATTAAAGAAAGTGGAAAAAAGCACAGAAAATAAAACTGATCCGATTGTATGAAATGATCTATAACAGCGCTTTGGTCTGCGATGCTTTATGCTAGAAACAAACTGTAAAATACCCGTGAAAGACGAGACTCCGATGCATATGGGGATGTCATTGTTCTGTTTCCTTGACATTCAGAGGCTGAGCTACAACCTTCTATAGCCGAGGGGACAAAAAAATGACTTTGCTTGGGAAGTAATCTAATTCTGTCACTATCAATTGGTTAAGCTATTTACTTTCTGTACAATAGAAAATGTTTAAAACAGCTCTTAGGGAAACACCATGATTGCCATGTCTAGCCCAATGACCTCTCAAAGTCCGCCCACGAGGCCTGAAACCTGCCCAACATTTACCCCCCCCCCCCCCCAAAAAAAAAGGTTTTATACAACGTTATCGAGCGAATTAAGAAGGAATGTTGATGTAATTTGTAAGAAAAGTACGCAAAGAAGCAAAGATCGCTTCAAAATAATAATTATTGTGAGTTTAAGAATATGTCTTTAGAGAAAAGATCTTTTGCCCTTATTAAACTCGCCAGATCATTTTCCATCAATGGATGTCAAATTGAACTTGTTTTGACTGCTATAATTAAGCAATAAGGCAGAGGAGGTGTGGTATATACCAAGGCTTTAAACCAATCAGCACCCAGGGCTCAAACCACCCAGTGTATAACTGTCAATACATCCTGTTTGTGCATGTACATAACTATAGATCAATCCGACAGGAGAGTTTGAGTGTTGAAAGTTGGACAGAGGATCTCGAAAGCTCTGTGCAAGAAACACTTGGAGGAACCTCCAAAAATGAATGTTCGGCTATTTTCTGGCAATTGTGCTGTTATTATGTGCCAGATGTCAAGACTTCAAACCGTTATAAATCACCCATTTGCGAGATTGACTTGTTATTTCAATAGCCATAGGCTACGGACTAAAATCTGGCTTTATGATTGTAATTCACTTTGCCATGGTTTGCAGAGCTTGATGCCGGAAGCCTATAGCCTCTGATAGGCCAACATCTAACTTCCGTGAAAAGTCCACAATGAAACTGACATTAAACGTGGAGAACGATACATACGCGATAGAGCTGTGACCATGATCACAATTGATAACTTCCAAATGAATGAACTAAACATGGGCCATTAATAATTGCATAATAACACAAGGCTACAACAACAACAAACAAAGTTATAGGCTGTTTATCCATTTGCCAACTCCAGGTAGCCTACACAAGTCGATTTGTAATATCGTCATTTCAACATATGTATTTTATCAAATAGTAGGCTACAGAAATGTAGAAATGTCATGGAGGTCGCGGTGCAATTTAGAAGCAGCCCAAAAACCCGCCACCCCGCGACCAATACAATACATCAGATTCCTAATGATGTCACAGATTTGTTTGCAATGAAATAATTCAAACAGACAGATTATGGCGTTGGAGAAATATGATAGGCCTATGTGTTCATCTTATCTCTCCATTCTGTAATTTGTGTGTTATTAAAAAAAGTCTAAATGGCGTAGAATTGCATGACATTTTTTAAAATTATTATTATTTTTTTCTTCTTGGATCTATGAATATGATAATAGATTCATGCAATGATTTTTACTATAACGGGGATCTTTCCACGGTGGTCTGCGAACCCACAACCTTCTAGCCTGCAGCCCTGTGCGCTATCAAAATTCCTGCGTTGCCATGTAATGCTTAGAGGACGAAGAACAGTTTCTAAAACTACATATCTAAGGCTCTGTCCAAGAAGTGAGGGTAAACAGTAGACATGTTCTCTGCTATCCACTTTGTTTTAATTATTGTTTTGGGTACAGGGGAGGGTCATTTTTTCTTCAAGCGTTCAGGGAGGGTTTAGGTCAAATATATTTTGCTGAAGGGAGGGCCATCCATTTTCACTTCAGTGAGGTCTAATTTTCTCCATGTAACCCTTATTTATAAATAATGTTCACTCCCTAAGGTTGTTAAAAAGCTGCTTCAGTCCATCTTTGGGTTTGGACCTGAAGAGAACCATGGTCATCCAATAGTCCAGCAGCCCCCACCCAAAACATGATGGAACCATGCCTAAAGGTTCCAACCTCACTAGTGTAGCCCAGAATAACACCCCCGCCCAGCGCCTCATTCCCAACCTACAGTGTTAGGCAGCACAGCGCTCCCCTTCTCCACCACCCACACCCCAGCCCTGTACAGGGCGTACAGCCTATGATTGATGACCATATTGATGTAGTGCGCTGCACTTTTCTGATGCTGAGAGAGAGGGAGGGAAAAAGGGAGAGAAAGAGAGAGAGAGAGAGAGAGAGAGAGGGAGAGGCAGAGGGAGAGGGAGAGAGCGAGCGAGAGGAATGAAGAGAGAGAAAGAAAGAAAGAAAGAAAGAAAGAGAGAGAGGAAGGAAGAAAGAGAGAGAGGAAGAAAGAGAGAGAAAGAAAGGAAGAAATTGAGAGAGAAAGAGAGAATAAAGAGAGATAGAAGAAAGAGAGAGGGGAAAGAGAGAGAGAATAAAGAGAGATAGAAGAAAGAGAGAGGGGAAAGAGAGAGAGAATAAAGAGAGAGGGAGAAAGGGAGAAGGAAAGAGAGAGGGAGAGGCAGAGGGAGAGGGAGAGAGAGAGAGGGGGGAGAGAGGGAGAGGCAGAGGCAGGGGGAGAGAGAGGGAAAGGGGGGAGAGAGAGGGAGAGGCATAGGCAGGGGGGAGAGAGAGTTCACTGGTGTATTTAGTTGAAATGATTCTTATTTTTTTCGGTTTTTAAAAGTCTGAGCAGCTCAGCTGCTGCTCACGGGTGCAGGGAGTGTGTGCGCACGTGCACATATATGTGCGGTAGTGTGTGTGTTCGAGTGTACGTGTGTGTGCATGCATATGTGAGGAGTGTTTTTTTTTCTCCATGCCCTCAGTTGTCCAGGTATGTGTAATGAAATCTCTGGGCTTGTTTTGAAAACCCTGGGAGTTCCACTCATTTTCACATTTTAGGCTTTTCTGGGGACCTCAGGCCCGGCCCACTCTCTTCTCCTCCTCAGCCTCAGACCTGGTCCCAGGGAGCTGTCCAGCCCAGCTCATTCACTGCTTCACTTGGGAGTGTGTTTAAAAAGTAAAACAAACACAAGCCTCAAAGACAACAGAACCCCCACCATCCTGTGCACTGTCACACTGAGAGCCCTGTTACTTCAACACCCCCTGGGGGGGGGGGGGGGGGGGGGGGGGGATAAACATCACAGACAGTGCAGACACATCTAAAAGGCAATACTGTGTGAATGTGTGTGTACTGTACGTGTGTGTGTGTTTTATGCCACTCAGGGTTGGCATAAAAACAGGTTGCCCATGGAGCTCTGTTAACTTCATCCTTGCCATCAACCAGTGGCTGAAATGGCTTTGCCAGTGTGCTCCTGAACCCATTACAGGGGTCACGACGTTGAGATCGCCTCCAGAGAGGTGTGGGTTATCAAAGACATGCTCTCTCGTACAGACGACTTTTTGAAATGGTCGGGAAGTCAAAGACACTAAATGTGCGGTTTTCTACGAAAGACTGATAAGCCGCAAACACTTACACTAATGAAAAAACTCTTGTCACGAAACATCCAGCTATCTTGGACATAAATGTAATGTTGCTGGCAAGTGGGGGGGGGGGGGGGGGGGGCGGGGAGGACAAGTTGAGGAGCTTGTCGATGAGTATTCAACCAGGCTTGATATGATTGGCATTCCCCCTCTGCCTGTGGTCATGAAGCTAGACGCTGTCAGAGATGTGGCGCTCGCAAAGATTCAACATCTGTTTGCCAATGTGCATATCCCACAGAGGTTTATGAGGAGGATTAACAACAACAAAAATGTCAAGTAGTGAGAATGTGGCTATGCTTAAACACACACACACACCACACGTGACTTTATCTTCCTGAGCTGAACAGAGGGGGGTTTCGGTGTCCCGAATGTTGACTGGATATACAGCTCTACCAGACCGACTGACCCGCTGAACATGCTCAACAGTGATGGTCTGACAGTTAGAGCTAGCCAGAGCCTCCCTCGTTCTGGACTTACTGTGGGAGGAAGTAGAGATCTCCACCTGTCCACCTGGACCCGAATACCAAAGACCCAATTCGGGTCCAGAGCAGGTCTAGTTCCAGAATTCTAAATCATGTCACGGGTCTGGGTCGGATCTGATATGATTGTCACAGGTCTCGGGTATGTGTCGTTTTAACTGACTTGATGATGACGGACTTAAACGTTAAGAAGAGAAGGACATGGCTACAACGACCAAGAGCCAACAGGTGGGCTACTTCCTATTCCAAATGGAGCTGTTGTTATCTGTAACTGTCGGAGGAGAAAGCGCATGCAGCCTCAATTGGCCTCGATTCTGGAAGTGGGCTGCTAATTCAAATGATACATGGAGCCCTTTCTGACAAGCTCCTCAAGTACCTTTTCTTTTTACATACCGCTTGGACACTCTGGGATACAGATACAAGTTGGCGATATTGATATTTAGCAGTCTGGGCCACGTACATGGGCTTATGGTACATGGCCCTTTCAGGATGCAGGCCTGCCTAAGAGTAGAGCAAAACAACCGGCTAGGTCAGTGGTCACCAACCTTTTCTGAGTCAAGATCACTTTCGGAGTCAAAATGAAAGCCAAGATCTGCCGCTCAGATTTTTTTTTTTAAACATGACCTAAGAGCGTAAGCTTTTGCAACATAAATCAATGAAAAACAGTACTGTAGCAATGAGGTCTGTGGAGTAGGCTATAGGCCTGCATATTGGTTATGCTTGAATTGCCCTGCCAATGTTGCTATTCCCAGACAATTTTGAAATATATACCGTTGAAGTCAGAAGTTTACATATATTTAGGTTGGAGTCATTAAAACTTGATTTTCAACCACTTCACAAATGTCTTGCTAACAAACTATAGTTTTGGCAAGTCGTTTAGGACATTTACTTGGCGCATGACAAGAGCAATTTTTCCAGCAACTGTTTACAGACAGATTTTTTCATTATTAATTCACTGTATCACAATTCCAGTGGGTCAGAAGTTTACATACACTAATTTGACTGTGCCTTTAAAAAGCTTGGAAAATTCCAGAAAATGTCATGGCTTTGGAAGCTTCTGATAGGCTAATTGACATAATTTGAGTTAATAGAAGTTGTACCTTTGGATGTATTTCAAGGCCTACCTTCAAACTCAGTGCCTCTTTGCTTGACATCATGGGAAAATCTAAATTAATCAGTCAAGACTTCAGAAAAATAATTGTAGACCTCCAACAAGTCTGGTTCATCATTGGAAGCAATTTCCAAATGCCTGACGGTACCAGGTTCATCTGTACAAACAATAGTACGCAAGTATAAACACCATGGGATGAGGCAGCCATCATACCTCTCAGGAAGGATACGCATTCTGTCTCCTAGAGATGAACATACTTTGGTGCGAAAGGTGCAAATCAATCCCAAAACAACAGCCAAGGACCCTGTGAAGATGCTGGAGGAAACAGGTACAAAAGTATCTATATCCACATAACCTGAAAGGCCGCTTTGCAAGAAAGAAGTCACTGCTCCCAAAACCGCCATAAAAAATCCAGACTACGATTTGTAACTGCCCATGGCGACAAAGATCATACTTTTTGGAGAAATGTCCTATGGTTTGATGAAACAAAAGTAGAACTTTTAGGCCATAATGACCATCATTATGTTTGGAGGAAAAAGGGGGAGGCTTGAAAGCCAAAGAACACTATCCCAACTGTGAAGCACGGGGGTGGAAAGACAATTATGTGGATATATTGAAGCAACATCTCAAGACATCAGTCAGGAAGTAAAAGCTTGGTCGCAAAATGGGTCTTCCAAATGGACAATGACCCCAAGCATACTTCCAAAGTTGTGGCAAAATGGCTTAAGGACAACAAAGTCAAGGTATTGGAGTGGCCACCACAAAGCCCTGACCTCAATCCTATAGAAAATGTGGGGGCAGAACTGAAAAAGCGTGTGCGAGCAAGGAGGCCTACACACCTGACTCAGTTACACCAGCTCTGTCAGGAGGAATGGGCCAAAATTCACCCAACTTATTGTGATACGCTTGTGGAAGGCTACCCAAAACATTTGACCCAAGTTAAACAGTTTAAAAGCAATGCTACCAAATACTAATTGAGTGTATGTAAACTTCTGACCCACTGGGATGTGATGAAAGAAATAAAAGCTGAAATAAATAATTCTCTCTACTATAATTCTGACATTTCACATTCTTCAAATAAAGTGGTGATCCTAGCTGACCTAAGACAGGGAATTTTTACTAGGATTAAATGTCAGGAATTGTGAAAAACTGAGTTTAAATGTATTTGGCCAAGGTGTATGTAAACCTCCGACTTCAACTGTATATATGATTATTTATTGGTATATGATCCCACTGGTAATAGATCATTTCAAATCAAATGTTATTTGTCAGACGTTCCGAATACAACAGCTGTAGACCTTACAGTGAAATGCTTACTTACAAGCCCTTAACCAACAATGCAGTTTTAAGAAAAATAAAAGTTTCAGAAAATATTTACTAAATAGACGAAAGTAAAAAATAAATAAATAAAATAACAATAACAAGGCTACCGGTAGAGTCAATGTGTGGGGTTACAGGTTAGTCGAGGTAATTGAGGTAATACAGTAAGCACATGTAGGTAGGGGTAAAGTGACTGCATCGATAATAAACAGAGAGTAGCAGCAGTGTAAAAAAAGGGTGTGTCAATGTCAATAGTCTGTGTAGTCATTTGATTAGCTGTGCAACAGTCTTATGGCTTGCGGGTAGAAGCTGTTAAGAAACCTCTTGGACCTAAACATGGCTCTCCGATACCGTTTGCCATGAGGTACCAGAGAGAACGGTCTGACTAGGGTGGCTGGAGTTTTTGGCAATTTTTAGGGCCTTCTTCTGACACAGCCGGGTATAGAGGTCCTGGATGGCAGGAAGCTTGGCCCTCTTGGCCCTACCCTCTGTAGCGCCTTGCGGTCGGAGGCCGAGCAGTTGCCATACCAGCCGGAGATGCAACCAGTCAGATTGCTCTCGATGGTGCAGCTGTAGAACTTTGACGATCTGAGGACCCATGCCAAATCTTTTCAGTCTGCTGAGGAGTAATAGGTTTTGTTGTGCCCTCTTCACAGCTGTCTTGGTGTGTTTGGACCATGATAGTTTGTTGGTGATGTGGACACCAAGGAACTTGAAGCTCTCAACCTGATCCACTACAGTCCCGTTGATGAGAATGGGGCGAGCTCAGCCGTCCTTTTCCTGTAGTCCACGATCATCTCCTTTGTCTTGATCACGTTGAGGGAGAGGTTGTTGTTCTGGCACCACACTGCCAGGTCTTCGATCTCCTCCCTGTAGGCAGTCTCATCGTTGTCGGTGATCAGGCCTACCATGTTGTGTCGTTGGCAAACTTAAATGATGGTGTTGGAGTCATGCTTGGCCACTTAGTCATGGGCGAACAGGGAGTACAGAAGGGGATAAAGCATGCACCCCTGAGGGGCCCACGTGTTGAGGATGAACTTGGCAGATGTGTTGTTACCTACCCTTACCACCTGGGGGCGGCCTGTCAGGAAGTCCAGGATCCAGTGACAGAGGGAGGAGTTTAGTCCCAGGGTCCTTAGCTTAGTGATGAGCTTTGAAGGCACTATGATGTTGAACGCTGAGCTGTAGTCAATGAACAGCATTCTCACATATGTGTTCCTTTTGTCCAGGTGGGAAAGGGCAGTGTGGAGTCCAATAGAGATTGCATCATCTGTGAATCTGTTGGGGCAGTATGCAAATTGGAGTGGGTCTAGGGTTTCTGGGATGATGGTGTTGATGTGAGCCATGACCAGCCTTTCAAAGCACTTCATGGCTACAGACGTGAGTGCTACGGGCCGGTAGTCATTTAGGCAGGTTACATTGGTGTTTTGGGGCACAGGGACTATGGTGGTCTGCTTGAAACATGTTGGTATTACAGACTGGGTCAGGGAGAGGTTGAAAATGTCAGTCAAGACACTTTCCAGTTGGTCAGCGCATGCTCGGAGTACACGTCCTGGTAATCTGTCTGGTCCGCTGCCTTGTGATTGTTGACCTGTTTAAAGGTCTTACTCACATCAGCTATGGAGAGCGTGGTCACAGTTGTTCCGGACAGCTGATGCTCTCATGAATGCTTCAGTGTTGCTTGTTTCACAGCGTGAATAGAAGTAATTTAGCTCGTCTGGTAGGCTCGTGTCACTGGGCAGCTCGCGGCTGGGCTTCCCTTTGTAGTAGGTAATAGTTTGCAAGCGCTGCCACATCCGATGAGTGTCGGAGCTGGTGTATTAGGATTCAATCTTAGACCTGTATTGACACTGTCCGTTTGATGGTTCGTCGTTGTGCGTAGCAGGATTTCTTATAAGCGTCCGGGTTAGATGTTGGTGTTAGCTGTAATCTATGGCTTCTGGATGGGGTATGTACATACAGTCA